>NC_046363.1:6903088-7048743 GCF_011125445.2 Fundulus heteroclitus | reverse complement strand
CCTCCAACCAGCCAGAGAGCCCACTTTAATCTCCTCCTTTGGGAAACCTCTGTTTTAATGAGAGATAGAGGATTCCCCGCTCTTAGAACTAGGGAAAAAAAGAGCATGCTGTAAATCTTTATCAACGGATTTGATGCTGCAACAAACATTTGATTTTGTTTTTTTATAAAGATAAAGTGGGGATTAGAATACAGAGACAAAACAGCTTTCTCATAACCTGAAATTAGATCAAGTGGTTCTTAAATATAGGGTTTCTAATTAAAATATTTTTTTCTAATATACGCAAACACCATCCCACATTAATTTTGGCTTCATAACATGGCCGATATCAACACCGTTCTGCAGCGCTAATACAGGTAAAACAGAGAAAGAGGGGAAAAAAAAGATATTTGTTCAGTATATGGAACGTTTAGAAAAGTGGTTACAACTTTAAAATGTTCTGACTAGATTAGAAAAGTAGCATTTTCACATATAGTGTTGTAAGTATTTCCATTTTTGTCAAACTTAAATGTTTGGAATTATTTAATAGATCTTAATATCAGACTTGAGCAACTAAAAGCAGATTTCAAACATTATTCTCATTCATTAAAGGGAACAATGCAATCCAAACTGACCATAAGTAAAATAAAATTGATCCTCTGGTGTAATCATGAATAAATTGTGATGAAGTTATATGTAACTGGTCAACTATGATTACACAGCAATATCCACAGCAACGTATTTAAAGTCAAACATCGGGCACAAAATATAATTATCACTCTTCATTGTGTTCTTTTTTTCGTAGGCTTAGTACGTGAGGGTTGTCTTATGCCCTTTAGCATCAGCTAATATGTAACTCTGTTTTTGTTGGAGGGTAAAAATTAGTTTTTAAGATTTTTTTTCTTGCAAACTCTTGGAAAAAAGCCGTCTGCTGCTGCAGTAAATATTTAGTATATACATTCAATATTTAGGGACACCAAAAGGTGGTTAAACTGGGTATTTTTGAGGAACAGATTATACGCACACCGTCTAAACAGTTCAGACATTACATCGGGTGTGTTCGCTCTGCCAGCTGTGTTACTCATGACTTTGTTCTCCTACGGATCCTCCTGCTGATCAGTGTCCCACTTCCCATGTTTCACCTCCACAGGCAACAGCTAACCACCACACAGAAGCATGACATGAAATGTGTTTGCAGAGCGTGTGTGTGTGTGTGTGTGTGTGTGTGTGTGTGTGTGTGTGTGTGTGTGTGTGTGTGTGCGTGTGTGTGTGTGAGCTGATAAAGCAGATGAACAGCCACAACATGGCGGAGAAAGGAAGGAGATAAAGAGGCAGGTAAGCAGCGAGGGGAACTTTACCTGACGCGTCAAAACTGTGAGACATGCTAAGTGGCCGAATTGCTGCAAGGAGAAACAGTCACGGCGTGGGACGGTCAATGCATGTGAACAGGTGATAAAGTAAAGCAGGACTCAACACACACAAGAGAAAACAATGTGCTTGTTTTTGGCTAATAAGGCTGGCAAGTACACTGAAAAAAAAGGGGAATTAAAAGTAAGTAAAGTCTTCTTGAAATCAATGTATTTGTCCTTGATTTGAGCAGTTAAATGATCTGACAATGGAATAAGATCTTTGCACTTAAAACAGGAAAAACTCATCTCTATCATTTTATTTCAAGTGCAGAATATCTAGTTATTTTATTTTAGAGGTCAAAATACTCCTTCCATTGGCAACCAATCTTATTTACCTGCTAAAATTGAGGAGAACTACGATCATTTCAAGAACATTTAACTTTCTTTTAGTTCCCTTTTTGCCGTGTATTAATAGCAGTATGAATAGCTTTCACATCAAAAAGGAAATCTCTCACTTTTATGATGGCTGTTGTTTGACAGATTCCTGGTAGCTGTGTCCGCATGTGAAAACCAGTCTGACCTAAAGGTGTTGAATGATTGTCATTCAGCTGTAGCCTCATCTCAGAACGACACCTTGAGTTTTTCTTGCTCGTTCTGCTCAAGTTACAATCCCTATTTTCTTTTTTTTTCTTTTTTTACTTTTGATCTGCCAATACAAATTTTAGCAGAATCAAATTTCTCTTTATAAACTACAATTAACAACATTTTGAATCACACTGTCTAACGTCCCTGCTGCTGCTAGCGATGATTAATGACGATAGGAAGAGAAATGGTGCCATCCCATGAGAGAGCAGTCGATCTAAAACAGATTCTGTTAATTAAAAACAAAGAGAGAATAATTACGGTGTCAACTTTTTAAACAGTCTTATATTAGTGATTAGCAGGCTAAGTACAGTAATTGAAAAACCTCCGTCTAAAGAACGTAGAGCCGTTCCCTAACTCAGAATCTAGCATGTTCCATTAAGCTTAAAGGAATGTAGGCGCCAACCTGAATCTGCTCAGCCTTACTGTTATCCACTGAACTCTCTCTCTGTTTAACTGTAGCAGCCTGAATGAAAAAGAAATGGGCTTTGGACTGACTGGCTGCCGGTCAAGACAAATCAAGCTGAAAATCATCCAACTGCATCATCAGACGATTTCTTGATCATTTTCTTGTATTAGCTATCTGGTTTTACAGGGCTGTGTGATGTTGGCGCTACAAACTTCAGACTCAAAATGCCTTTCTTATTTAAATATTGAAACAACAATTTTGAGCCTTCGGTTTTTCAATCGTAAAGGTACGTTCACACCTGCCGTTGCTCGCTTGACATTTCGCTTCTCTCTCACAAACGATCGGCGCTGACAGTGCAGCCATTGTTTCCCCAGCTTGCTCTACGCAGTCATCAAGTGGGAGGAGCCGGTTCCTCTCGTCTGTTCGACTTATCGTGGCGGACATGGGTTTTACCGAGTGAGTCACGATGCTGCGCGTAATGTGTAAAGCCGAACAATGGCGTCGCGCTCCTGGGTCCACCAGGTCCTTCAGAGACACATCCGGTTGGGCGAGTACCACCACCTGTAGCTGCGTCTGGATGACGGTCGCTTCCAGCGGTACTTCCATCTTTCCAGGGCCCAGTAGGAGGAGCTGCTGCCCCGCGTCAGACAGCCGACAGTATTTCATTGTTCATCATTGTTCAATACTGTCTAAATATGTAACACATAAAAAACATTTTTTACACTTAAATAAATGGACGAGGAGGACCTTTAACGCAACATGAATGGACAGAAAAGTTCCGATCGTTGAACTCGGGCGAAATTTCGATTTATTCTATTTGAAGTTTCAGTTCACTCTATTTGCTCAATTTGCGGCATTTGCATTGCGACGCAGATTGTTAATTCACTCCTGAACGTGCCTTTACATAGAGATAACATGGAAATGACTCGCTCCATCCGTCATGTAGGCATTGGGTGTGAACGTACCTTTAACCCTTAACCTACACATAAGAACGGACACAGAAACCGTGAATTTGTCTTTATGGTTCAAACAAATGCAGGCACTAAGCAATATTTTCTGTCCCACCTTCACTCTACCACAAACAATTTAATCCACAGAACATTATCAGGCGTCAGTGGCAGCATCAACATAAAAGGTTAGACAGCAGTGGCCACAACAGCAAAGAGCAGGGGCTCAAATATTAGTGGTAGAAAGCACAAAAGCAACTGAAACAGCTCAAAGCAATAAGATGCAGCGTATTGCATGTGATCAGCTTGCACATTTTAATGTGAAGCATATATATATATATTTATATATATGGTGTGTAGAGTGTGCATAGTTGTGCAACAGCAGTAAAAAAATGCACAATGGCTTTTCTTACCCAGCCTTCCTCTGCGGATCTGGTCGGGGGACACTGGTCGAAGTTTCCTCTCGGCTTTGATCTCCTCCAGGATCCGCTCATGCAGGGTGGGAGGGGGCTGAGCCTGAGGCTTCAGCTTACGAGCCGACACCTAACGCAGTTTAAAAGGTAGGTAGGACATATAGACAGGAATTGAAAACACGGACGCTAACGGGTTATAGCCTTCAAGCAGAAGAGTACCTCTCCTGGGCTTCGTGGCTCTCCCAAATTAGATGATCACCGTGCTCTACAAGCATCTGCTGACCTCCCTTCAAGATATGGATCAGCAGAGAGAAGACCATAGCTTCTCTGTCCTCAGATATCTGCTACACTTTCCATACTGGTTGTGAATAAAAATGCATTGGCCACAGTAGTTGTTACCCCTAAAAATCCCTTTGAAATAAATGTAACAGAAGAGAGTTTAATCGATCCTTTTTAAAGACGATCAGTTTCTAATTACCTCTAACTAGTGATTCATGGTGTCCCGTTTACGAGGGGGAAAATATAACGGTGACACAGAGGCCCCTTTCTTCTTTTATTTCTAACGTGAGTTACACTGTGGAGTAAAAGACGAATTTATCTTATATCTTTTTACAGATCTTTACCAAGGTTGTCAATAAATATGGCCAGCATATGAGGTACTGCTCCCTGACAACGTTTCTCTCTGTTTCATACTGACGTCCAGGTCCCCTAATGGCACTCACAGGATTAAGTGGTGGTCTGGACCTGATGAACTCCAGGATAACTTCATGAGCACTTTTCTTTAACCTCGGAGGGATGTCTGCATTGACCTGACAAAACAAAGCAGAAACGCACGCAAACCAAGCCTGTCATGTTTATGAAGTAGCTTCAACATAAACAATAAAGTAAAACCAGACAAATATGTTGCTTTCTTAGTGTTGCACAACAGCTGAAACAATAAGAGACATGTCTCCAGGGATAATCTCTGATCCAGACTAACTGGACCAGGGATTATTGCAGCACATTGGGAGGTGCGGAGTACTTCTAGAGCTGACCATGACTTTGCGCAGCTTGTAGCGTTTGGACCGGATGTCATCCATGAGCATCTCGTACGGAGTGAGCTGGTACTCTATGGGCAGAGGATTGTACTGACGCTCTTGCACCTTCTTCAGCTTGACTCCTTCACGAAGGTCCCTCATGACCTGGACCCAGAACCGAGCCTGGCACAGAAAGCAAAGAGCAGCTCAAGGATGTGAAGCAGATAAAATATCTTTATTTCAGGACAGAGGACGGTAATGTAGACTGATATGAATACTATTAGTCCAGGCTGGAGATCCGATGTCAGAAGCCTAGTTGCTCACCCAGTCAGCGTTCTGCAGCTCGTTCAGGTCTCGCCCCGGCTCCTCTGAGGTCTCCTTCTCCATCTTTCTGAGGTTCTGTTGAAAGATGAGAAAGGATTAGTGCAGTCAGAGTTCTAACTCCAGTCAAGACACCCTTGTTTTTACTCCTCGGGCTACAATACACGTATATCCTCATTCCATTTAATGAAGGGAGGCTCACCATGATCTAAAATGCTGTCTTTGGGCATAATCTTAACCTGAAAGTTTTCTTTTGAAAAGCCTTTAATTTGAGGGCATTTACTCAATGAGGAGGAAAAGACAAATTTAGAATAATGTTCTTTACAAAATTAATGGTGGCAAAACTTCTGCCACTCAATTTTTAAAACAGTGTCATGATTTGTGTTTTTATTGCTTTGTTTGGACTTTCCTGGACTTAATAGTCTCCATTCCCCTCAGCCAACAGCCATCTGTCACCATCCAATCAGCTCAGTCCACTCCTCAGTCACCAGTCTCAGCTCCTGATCACCTCCACCTGCAGCAGTCAGTCAGTGTTAACTCTGCTCCCCTGTTCTCCTGTCTACCTATACCTGCCTCAGCCAGAACGTCTTATCTTGCTACCTGCCTGCATGTGTTGTTTGCTCCAGCAGCTTTCCTTGGTTTGTTCCTGTTCCTTCACTGGACACTGTCCTCGCTCTGCCCCACTAGTTCACCTGCTAGTGTTTGTGTGCGCCGGCGTGTAGGAAGGACTCCTGGGAGATTCTGGAATCTGCTCCGCTCACGCTGGATTTTGATCAGTGACTTCAGGTCAGGCCCTCTGGTCAATCTGTGAGATCCTGTTCTAGTCTGGTTCTGCCTGCCTGCTTCATCTGCCACTACTCACCTCAGCAATAAACTTTTTAAAACAAATCTCTGTGTCTGGCTGATATTGGGTTCTCCAGTACTACACATCACAAACAAATGTAATTTAATGATTTTTACTCGACTTTTTTAGGTTGTTCAGAGTTCCTACAAGCTATCAAGTAAGACGTGAGAAGTGACACAAAGGCCCATTTCTCTTAGGCCTGATAGGGATGACTACTTCTTACAAACATACAAAGTAAGCAGGAAGGTAAATCTAAAAAAAAAAATTTTTTAAATCTCTAAAGGTCAATACTACAGAGCAAAAACTGGCATCTTGGGATCACCAAGTCCCCACAATAACCATTAGATGCTTTCTAAATGGAAGCAAGTCGTTTGGAAGTTGGAAGAAAAAAAAACTTAAACCAAAGACACATGGAGCTTTTGTTCCTGAACTTTACTTGAAGTCCAACTAGAACTGTTTGCTTTACTCAGTTGAGACAAACATTGAGCTTTTCAGCAGTAAATACTCCAACTAGGTCTGGGAAAGGGAAGTGGGTGTGGAAAAGCACCTTAGACCCACTGTAAGGTATGGTGGGGTATCAGGGACACTGTGGGCCTGCTTCATTTCAAAATGCCATGGGAACCTGGTTACTGTAAATGGTATCACTAATTATTTTGAAATACCAAGATCTGAAAACAATCAGTGAAAAGGATTGTCACTCAGCATAATTTGTTCGGTTGAGTAATATTCTAAACTTTACGGCCAAAGCAACACAAATGGTTCACTAGAGAACCATGAGACCATAAGAGAGGACACAGGACAAACAGCCATAGAAGACTCAATGGTAATCTACTGGAAAACATGCAATGGCTGTTTTGTTAATAGTGTCTAGTGTGACCATATACCACAGCAATAAAGGATGAATTTATTTTTTATGCTTTTTTAAAATCTTTACCAGGAGTGGCAGTTCATTCTTCTGTCTGGGCAGAGTGAGCAGGGCTACAATCTCTAAACAACCTAAATCTGAGTTTGGGTTTCAAAATAAGTCTTTTAAACGTTTGCAGACTAAAAGCACATTGTATAGTTTGCACAGATGCCCCATAAATACACTTCTGTCACAACTGGCATTTCATCCTTTTCAAAATGTACACATGAATAAAGTCCAAGCTTCTCCCCTGACTTCCAGCAGAAACCATACAGTCAGATGCTAAAGCAGAAAGACTGAGGAGTTTGTCTCTTTATGCAGCAGCACACATGTTGTCTGCCAAGGATCAATCTGTTCCATCTGTATGCATCCAGACATTCAGACAGCCGCATGCTAGGTTCACTGCTGGTCTCATTGTGAGCATGTTATTTATGCCAGCATTCTTCCATTTACCCTATTTTGACCTTTCAATATAGTTTCTTAACAGTAGGCTTAATAACTCTCAGGACAGTTTCATATGCTGTAGTAGCTAAAAACATAAAGCATCAGATGAAATCTTATCCCAGTTTTGACATGGCTCATCGAGACAAAAAGCCTCTTGCTCTTGCTCTCTCGCACACACACTAAGAGGTTGAAAGGCTAGTACTAAAAAAAATTAATTAATAATGTATTATCTGGTTTATATCAGCAATGACTTACGGCATTTTTTGCATGTAAAAAAAAAATATTTATATATATATATATATATATATATATATATATATATATATATATATATATATATATATATATATATATATATATATATATAATAAGTAGTGCATAACTGATAAGTTGTGAGTTGCAGACAGTTATAAAGCAATTTAAAGACCCCTAAAGTAAATGCACTTAGACATAATCTGCACAATTTATCCGCTCTTATTTGCAGAACCTTAAACACATCCGCGTTTCATACTGTGAGTCACTTGTGTTGCAAAATTATAATCACCTCCAGCAAAGTGTGAACACAACTCCAACACAGCTGTCATCTTTAACACACAGCAACTCAAAATTGAACATTGAAGTGGTCGGACCAGTCGGGCGGTACAAAAAACCAGGTCTGAAGCAAAGGTGGCACATGTGCGAAGAGCTACAGCGGACAGAAACATAACAAGTGGCAGAGGAGTACGTATGAGAGGTGCTGGACGAGGAGGAAGGAGACAAGGAAGAGGCAGAGGAAGACAGAGAGCAATTGTCACTGATGAAATTCAGGCAACTATTGTACACCCTGTCCTTGTTCATGGGTTAACAACGAGAGAAGCAGGACAAAGAGTCCAGCCCAATTGGAGTGGATTCTCTGTGGCCAGCATCATCAGGACATTCAGAGAAGAGAACAGGTAATTGACATAAAGACTACTGTACTGTAGGCATACTGTAATGTTCATTACAATGCTATTTTTACTGCCTGTATACATTTGTAAGATGATGCCCCCTCCCCCCTTTGTAGGATAGAAAGACCACCAAACGAGGCTGGAAAGACTGTTTTCTCCCAACAACAAGAAAGACATGGTGCTTCAAAATAATGCCGTAGACTCCAAGACATCCAGCAGAGTAATTGAAGACGATGTCAACTTTGATGGCATCAACAGTGTGTCTCTTTCAGCTATTGACCATGTTCTCTTAGAGTGATCTAAATTATCAGTATGTGCAAGTAAGTGTAGCCTACACACTTTGAGTATAAACTCTTTGCTCATAGGCCAACTGTTGCTGTAGGCTGGTGGATGCAACTGCTGGGTTACAATACCGTTAACCATTTTGTCCTGTATGTTCATCTATTGCAAAAGTGTCTTTTTGTGTCAATTACAGTACTGTACTCTTTTTTTACTTTTTTACAGAGAATCTTTGAACTGAATTCCATGGAAAGGCCCCATGAATACATTTTTATAGATGAAGCAGGGTTCAGTCTAGCTAAAAGAAGGCAAAGAGGTAGGAAGATAATTGGCAAACATGCCATTGTGGAAGTCCCTGGCCAGCGTGGTGGAAATGTTACCCATAAGTGACCTGGGGGTTCTCACCTGACTTGCAAACTTGTGGCCATATAACACTGAACATCACCTGGCTTTTCTGGGTGGCCTACAGGATATTATGATTGCACATAAACATCAGGATCAGCAAGCAGTGCATCCAATGCATGTCATAGTTTGGGACAATGTGAGTTTTTAGCATGCTGCCCTGATGCACGAGTGGTTCACCAACAACCAGTGCTCCATAAAGGTTTTCCCTCCACCCTACACTCCATTCCTGAATCCAATGGAGTAGTTTTTCTCTGCGTGGCAGTGGAGGGTCCATGACCGACAGCTCTATACTAGGGAAACTTTACTGCAGGCAGTGGAACAGGCCTGTGATCATCTAACTGTTGATTCTCGTCAAGGCTGGGTCCGGCTGACCAGAAGTTTGTTCACCGTTGTTTGGCAAGGAGAAATATAGCCTGCGATGTTGATGAAGTCCTCTGGCCAGACCCCCGCAACAAGACAAGTTGTTGGTGAATGGATCTCACCTCTAAAGTGCTTTTCTGACTTTCTTTTTTTTTTTTTTCATCTTGTTCAAAAGATACTTCATATTAAATTTAACAATGAACATTTTCTGTTAGTTCCCTGCACTTGTGACTGGGTCATGAACTATTTTTATATCTAACAGTTAGGTATTAGCTGCTTACATCTTCTTAACTGCACCTCATACATTCTGATCCATCCCTTTAACTCATGAGTTCTTAAATACGCTTTAAATTAATGAGACATGATAAAATGCTATACAAGTGCAGGCCATTTCCCATTTAAAAAGATGGAAATCTAACTCTGGGATGTGTAGATGATGTGAACTACACAGACTAAATGGCTACCGTAGGAGCTTTGGGGTTAGGAGTAAAACAGTCCAGTGTGCACATGGGAACTTGTAAATCTTGCATGATTTCTCTTTGACTGTTTGACTGTATGATGAGTCCATTCTTCACACCTGCTCTAAAATAACTTTGATAGCATTAGTAAAAAAAAATAAAAAATCAACTGGTGAACACACCAAAAAGCCCTGATAAAACGCCTCAGCACGAGGCCTCGTTCTCCCGAAGGATAAAAGAGCAGAATAATCTGACGTGACATCCAGCTGCTCCGTGTTTCCAGACAGTCCACGGTTCAGTTGGCTCACCTCTTCCCTTCCCGGCTCTTGCGTGAACCTGCACAGCGGGAGGCCATTACAGTGTTGTAAAATACTGTCAACCTGACAGTGCTTGTGTGGGAAACGAGGAGCTAATGGGCATTCCTCTGCTGCCTGCTCCGTTTCCAACAGGAGAGGTCACTGTTTGCGTGCGCTTTTGTGTGGGAGAGAGGGAAAGCGAGACAAAAAAAAAAAAATGGATCTTTAAAAAAATGTGTGCGAGTCCTAAAGCAGCAGGCAGACATACAGCCTCGGGTTAATATTTGTGAAAGGAGACTGTTCTGGTCACGTCACAGCACAGAAGGAGTCGATAAGACAGTCACAAGGGGCTGACCGGCTGACTGCAGAGCACATCCTGGACCGGCCAGAAAAAGTCACCCTACCCGGAAACAGCTGTCTCTGCTCCCTGATCACATAACGTCGCTGTCTGATGCAGAATCTGGAATCTATTCAAGGATGGACAAAAACAGAGAGCCACTTTATTTCTGCTGAACACCACCGTCCCATTGACATTCCTGCAGTTTTTAACAATCTCAAAGACTCGACCCGCCAACACCGTCTGTTTCCTGATTTAGCCAACGCTTTCTTTGATGCTTCATAATCACACAAATAACCCTGAGTTTGATCAACAGCGTGACACACATCCTCACACGTCAGTTCATCTCAGTTTAGCTCTGGAGGTGAAGAGGCGAGCTGATCCAGACGGATGGATACCAGTGGATCCCACGTTGAACAGAACGGAAGTCAGAAAAGGCAGTAATCTGCATACTTGGGATGAGTCAATCTCCGCTTCTAATCCTTCCACTCTACAGAGACAAAGAACCGGAAGAACCAAAAGAAGCCCCGGCATCAAACAGAGAGAAGCGTAAAACGTCGGCTGATGGGTCAAAAAGATTTTCCGTCGTACACAAAAAGGGACTGGGAAAGTATTTACAGCCTTACGTTTTTTTCACATTTATCTTACATTATGACCACAGACTGTGACGTATTTTATTGGCCGTACCAACAGAAAGAGAAGCTGTGACGTGTTCTAAAAATGATACACTGCCTTGAAAAGAAAGAAAGATCTCAAAAGCTGCTTTGTACATTTCTATTCAGCCTCTGCAAAAAAATAAAAATAAAAATAAAAAAATAAAAAGCTCAAGGTCAGTTAGTTAGATTGGATAGAAAGTATCTGAGCGTCAGACTTTCAACTCATGTGAAACATTCTCAAATAGATTTCGTGCTGGGCTTTGACTGGGTTGTTCTAACATGAATATGCTCTGACCTAAACCACTCCGCTGGAGCTGTAGTTGGTGGTCACAGTCCACCTGGAGGATAAACCACCTGTACCTTCAGTCTTTTGCAGCCTCTCACAGCTTTTCTACAAGAATTGCACTGTGTTTATTTCTATCCTTCTTTGGATCAATTCTGACCGCCGCTTCCCCGACCAGGCTGAGGAAAGGCCTCCCCACAGCATGATGGTGCCACCTCTGTGCTTCACAGTGAGAATGGTGCGTTCATGGTGCGTAAATTGTTGGTTTTCCACCATATCCACTGCTTTGCATGAGGACCAGCATGCTCCAGTCTGGTCTCACATTTGCTCTTCCACATATGCGCCGTGGCAAATCTTAAATGAGACTTCTTCTACATTTCTTTACACAAATACGTTTTTTGTCACTCTTGCATACACGCATGGCTAACAGTTGTGCTGTCAGCAGATTTTGCCATCTGAGATGTGGACGTGTCCAGCTCCTCCAGAGTTACCATGGGGCCTCGTGGCTGGTTCTCTGATCAATGCTCTCCTTGCCTGGTCTGCGAGTTTAGGCGGGCGGTCATGTCCTGGTAAACTGATCAGAGCTCAGCTGGGGAAATTGTCTTATAACTTAACTCTGCGTTAAACATTTCCATAGCCTTCCCTCTGAGCTGTCAGCTTCAGGATGTTTGCTCTCTCACTCATGAGGCCTGCACAGAACAGCTGTGTTTATACTGAGATGTGATCACATAAAGGCAGACCGCATTTACTAGTTCTGCAGGCAGCTGGCTTGTTTAGGGGTGTCACAGGAAAAATTAGCATTTCTATGCGTCAGAACAAATGGAGAACTGTGCAACATTTCCCTACTGCTCAAAATTACGCGCAACTGTGTGTTGTTCTATTACAAAAAAAATCCAGTTTAAATACATTTTTGTTTCAATTCAATTCAATTCTAAATTCAAAAATACAAAAATACAAAGGGAAATCAAGTTGTGGTGTAAACATGGCAAAATATGGAGCCGCCTGTTACTAACTGTGAAATGCTGCAAGGGAAACGATTGTCTGTGATTTACGTTACGCTGCAAACATGGCCGAAGGTAATTAATTCTGTGCACAATCGCTGCAGCCCCCAACCTCCCTTCCTCTAAAAGCTTCTTTCTCAGTTTGTTACGCAACCATCCAAATCCCCTTCATTCATTCAGATGCATTACAAGCACTTAAAGGGCAGCAAGCAGCGGTGCATAGCAGGAAGGAACCCTCAGGTGGAAACTGCACAAACACAGACTCGACTCCTCATGGGTAATATTCCAAACACACGCAGGCGCTCCAAACAGCTCCTGAGGAGAAACTAAACTCTAAGATGACTCTGCAGGCTTTATTATTTGGGTTGGAGGAAAACTAAGCGATAAGACATGTGTGTGGTTAAATAAAAGAGCCGGCATGGGAACTTGAGGGGAGGAAAGGAATGTGTCAATAAAGTTTCTCTGATGAAAGAATCGCATTGTTGACTGACGCTGGTTTGGCCAAGGCCTTATCGAGCAGAAAGCGTTTCCATGTGACTGTGTAACCCTGCTATTCACAGATGGCTGTGTGTAATAGGACATCACCTGCCAGCATCATTCCTCTGTGACAGACAATGCTGTGTGGAGCAGCAGCGCTCCGTGGTTTTGCAGACCAACTGTGAAACTAGAACAGCGCGGGCAGCAAACAACAACAACAGCAGTAAAGTGTCAGTGTTTTAATCACGGCGGACAGACTCAGGCACAAGAGCTAGACCTCTGCCCTTGTGTCAGAATGACAGTCAGCATGTCGGCACATTTTGCCATCAGTGTCTGACACGCACCGCTGTGCCTTTGCACCGGTTCTGTTCAGCCGGTCCGAAGGCAGAGACCGGGACCAAAAGGAAGCCATCAGCCGGAAATAGTCTAAATCTGGAGCCCCTTTACATGACTTTCACACTTTGTATTCTTTGTTATACTCTTTTTTTTCCAGAGGTTGGAGCATGGGTTTGAGGTTGTCAAACAAAATGTTATCTTTTCAATCTGAACACATAGATATATAATGTAATGTTTGGACTAGATCTTGCAATTAAAGATTGAAAATGTACGATATGTAGGTTTATTGTGTTGAAAATATGTTTTGAAGTCCCAGTCCTGTTGTACATTTATGTTTAAGATTTTGTATAGTTACAAATAAGGGAAGAAAATGAAGTTGGCGTCGCCACCTCTCACTCGCAGGTTTTTGTACTGACACCTCTGTGCCGCAGCTAGCGCAGACTCGCGATCTTACTTCCTCTGACTGGGAATCGGGGATAAGATCGGGCAGAAAGTCGAGCAGTGTGGCCCCGGCTTGAGACTGAAGGATGGGACACTCGTCATAAAGTGGACTGGATTCCTGAGGTCTCTCACATTCACTCCAACAATCAACAGTTAAAGACAAGAAGCTCAGTCGTGTGCAGACAACAGGAAGCTGGATGTTTCATGACGAGGACGCTCGGTTTTACGGTCCAGATCGGTCCGTCAGGGAACATGCTTGTTACAGGTCTACTAACTCTACAGGGAGACTGACGTTACTAATTGTTCTCACTGCCAATGCCTGTTTATAAATGGCAGTTTAAACTGTCAGCTCTGTGTCCACTTTTAAGACGGACTGTCCAGTTTGATGTTTAAGTTATTCTTCGGTTGGAGCTTGTATCCAAAGCGACCGCCAAACGTGAACGCTAACAACAGGCTACTTAGGAGGAAGACCACTAGTCAGGCTCTGTCAGAGGTGACAGTGTAGAAATAGAGTCCAGGCCTAGAGGGAAGAGGGTGTGCAACAGGGGTGCTCTGAAGAGCTGGTTTTGAAGACAGAAAGGAAGTCCCGGTTCGCTCAGTAGGCCGTTCCGCCATAGTGGAACGACACAAGAATGATTTTCTCTCACATAAACGGAGTGATAATGATCCGCTATAACAAAAGGCCAGCGGCTCTTGTCCTGTCGCCGTAAATCAAGGGTGCGGGTGCCCAACTCCGGTCCTCAAGAGTTACTATCCTGAGACTTTTAGATGCATCTCTTCTCCAACACACCCCTCGAGGACAGGACTTGGTCACCACTGCAACAAACTAATGAGTAAGCAGTTAACACATATGGAGTCAGCTGTTACTTGGAAGTTATCTTGCAGAAAAAATGTATAACTTGGAATACGGTCCACGTTATATTTTCAGGTGTGCAAAAGGAGGAAGACAAAACACGTTGTAATTGGTTTTAGTTGGGTTTTGTTTGGCCCGACATGTCTGTCCTATACCCTGAATGATTTTACAGATTCTTAAACAATGCAGAGAGAGTACGCAGTTTACTACAGATGTCTTCTTGTGTAGACAACTCAGTTTTGACCTTTTGCAGAAAGTAAGGGGGAAGAAACAATAGTATTGTTGTTTATAGTTAAGAAAAAGAAGAAAAAGAAGTCAGAATCCACTAAAGCTGGTATCGGTAAATCAGAGCTACACAAAATCAGCATTTGAAAGCTGGTCACAAAATCTTTGATCAGTGCATCTCTGGTCCTGACATTTAGATGTATCCCATCCAGATGTATATAAGGAGTGCTGGGTCAGGAAAAACTAAACCTGCAGTTGCCTAAGCAGTATTTTCACTGTCGCGTGATCAAAATGTGAATTTCTACATGTTATAGATTACTTACAGGTAAAAACAGCTGTCCTAGCATGAATAATCTCAGCTCTTATGTCCACATCCCATTCATTTCTTCCCCTACAGTCACTGCCATAGATGTTTGCATCAGCTGACTGACTGACTGAGCTCTGACAAGCTGAAGACTCAGCAGCCATCTGACTGTTGTCTCCGAGTTCGTCCGTGCTCTAGATCAGTACCAGGGAGGGACACAGGATGGAAGGAAGTAGGAAGAGGGAAGTAAGTTATGCTTGGACTGTTTGATTGTCTGTGCCTTTTAACAGATTAGTGTATGTATAGATAACGCCACAGTGCAAAATAGCAACAGAAGTTGAGTTTTTTTTTCTGTCGTTTAGAGGATAGATAAAGGTAAAACATCAACCTCTATTGGAGTTTGGGATAATGCTTATAATTTCCTACTTTTGCTGACTCTATGTAAGTTATATACATGTGTTCAACCAACATATCTTATAAACTGTAACGGATCTTGCAGAGCTTCCTGACCACCCAGCCATGACCACGATGACGAGGACTCACCTCTTTGGCACTCTTGATCTTCTGCAGAAAGGTGCGGAGCTCCCTGGTTTCCGTGTACAGAGCTCGGCACACTGCCTGGTAGTGACTGGGCCCATCCGACACACTGGGAAGATGAGCCGTACACAGCTGCAAACGAGGGCGTACTATCAGTGTAAACATTCAAAAGTAGCACTGGAAACATGCATGACGGGACTGTTATTGCTGAATAGTGCAATAATAGTCACAATCAACCCAAATTTCCTTGACTTTTCTTTTTCTCCTCCAGCGTCCTTATGTAAACAACAACTCTCCATAAACGCCAGCTTCTCAGCCACTAGAATCTATATCAGTGGTGTGAATCAATGTCAGAGAAAATGTTGGTTTTCAGGGTGTGATTGCATGGCACTTGAGCTGAAATAGCCTAAAAGATGCTGCATTAAAGTTGTCTTTTGCTATGACAGCAAGGTACACATTAACATTTCAATCACAGCCGCTGCTGTTTGTAATTTTCATTAAACGATGCAGATGTCCTTTATGGGCAAAAATCTCCACTTTGGTCTCATCTGTCCATTAAACATTAAACATTATTGCAGGTTTAGAACCCTGAATGGGAACTATTTTAATTATGTCTCACATTTATCACAGTAGGATTGAGGACTTCAAATTGCTTGGGAGCATCCTAGTCATATGTCTCCTAAGGTCACTGCTAATCTCTTTCTACCTTGGTGTTGTAATAATAACACAAATGAATGCTCCAGATCAGAGGGACACTAGGTCAAAAGCTGTTAATAGTGTCCCCTAGTCTTAGCACAGTAGGACAAAGGGAAACGGAAGGGACATAAATATCCAGCCATCAGTGGGAACAACTTAAACAGACAGCTGGTCAGCCATAGGGCCAGGCAGGATGTCAGGCCGCTCCAGCCTGGCAGAGCAGTGGTGATGCATGGGTGGACTTGACTTGGACTGGCTATTTATCCAAACAGCGTGAGGTCATGTAGGGAAAGTGACAGTGACTCACTGCCCTAATGTGCACCACAGATATGCGACTCCAAGGGAGGATGAACAGCCTGGCAGAGCTGTGGTTCTAATCTCTGGAGTTATGGCCGTGTTTCACTTTTTCTACTCACTGTTCCCGCAGCCATTCCTCAACAGAAAAAAATAACTGATGTAATTATCCTTAAGATAAAAGCTCTTCAAAAATTTTTAACGTCAAAGACTCAAGGGAAGGGTGCGCCTGTGGCGGAGGGGTAAGTCATGTGCTGAAATATTTAGCATGTTTTATATATATATATATATATATATATATATATATATATATATATATATATATATATATATATATATATATATATATATATATATATATATATATATATAAAACATGCTAACTATTTCAGCACATGACTTTCTCAGTACTTGATAGTGTTAGTACATCCACTGACTAAAATTACCTGTGAAATGTTTTCCCATAGCTAGACAACTGCTTGTTGTTACAGCCAAATCCTATGGGATTCTATGAGAGTAGGGAGGAGCAAGATGGCGGCCAGTGACTTCAGTTTTTCGGGCCTATCAGCAATCCAGTGAATAAATAGAGATCAGTGGTTGGTACCCACCAGAGAAAATAAACCGCCCGTGATTGGGTAATTTTCAGGCAATCCCACCTCTTGAGACTGAACTGTTGTCTTCATGTAGCCTGATGGATCTGTCGTGCTATGGAACCGCCATCTTGGAAAGGTCACCCACTCCACTCATTGTAATCTTTTTGGCAGGCATAATGAAGTATCAGCGTGAATCATCATTTAGTGAATCATAACTCCCTGAGTATTAAACAAATTTTCACGCTTTTTTTTGCAGAAAATCTTATACATAGAGCTATCATAGCTACATATATAAGGACATGTGATTCAGAGTATTTAATTATTCTTAGTAGGGTTAACAATAAAAGAATATTCTTATCTGATGTTGTCATACATCTGCTTTGGTTTCTGTTGTTGGCCCTGCTGGCTGTTTCCTCCTCATACTCTGCTCCACTCATCACACAATATTCCTTCTTTTGTAGCAAATAGCATTTATTTAGAGCCATAAAACCTATGTGACCCTTAGAAAGACGCAAAATCATAGAAGATCATAAACACCTACTCTATAAGTGTTGGGTTTTTTCCTACAGTTAAATCAAAGAACTAAAAATGTAATACTTAATCAGACGTTTTAGAACAAAGAAAAAAAATCTACCTTTTAGAAGAAGAAAATTAAATCCTTTTCTTGAGTGCATCGTCTCATTTTATGAAAAATTAAGAAAGGACATGTAGTTTGTAGGTCAATGACAAAACTAAACTACAAAAATGATTAATTTGATCAGTTGTGGCATTCTGTGTTGGAGAGTCTATTCAAAGATAGCACACAAAACACTAGAACTAGCCTTTTTTTAACCTTTATATTCCAAAATATTTTCCTGGTCAAGTCATGGAGAGCCGCATGTGGCTTTGGAGCCACAGGTTGCAGCAGGGCAACAAGTCAACAAGGCGCTATCAAGATTACCATATATGCCTGGTATTGTGTTTACAGCTTTTTAGAGTAAAAACATCTAATGACGATTAATGAGGCCTTTTGCATTTAGAGTAATATTAATGACCGCAATGTCATTATAAAGTCCTGCCCAGAATGGTAAATGAAAAGTTATCAACCCCTTAGCAGTTCACTCCATCACCAAACTGGACAAAGTACGTTGGTATATCAGAAACCATTAGGGTATCTTTTGCCACTGACCTTCAGGATGTCTCTGTAACTGTGAACACTGGAGATGGTCTTAGGGTCATATTCTCTTTCGTCCTCCTCTTCTGTGGCCTCATAGCCTTCGTCAAGGCAGGCTTCCTTCTCAGCCTCGGCCGAGTTGGTCATGAGATCGATGAGCTGCTCCAGCGGAGGACTAAGTTCTCGTTCCTCGTTTTCCTTCAGGCCATAGTCCAGAGCCTTGTAGATCATGATGCCCAGAGACTCAATAACCTGCAGGAGAAAACAAATCAACAGCATTGGAATGTATTCTATACTTCATCTCCATCCATTCATCTATTGTCTATAGCTGCTTATCCGTAGAGTGTCATTGGGTGAGAGGCAAAGTGCACCCCGGACAGGGCATATACTCATCTCCAACTTTTAGTTATACAATAATGACTATTTTATCTTCTATGCTTTAGCTCTTTATTTATACATAGTATTATATGTACAACTGTAGCCCACCAAGGTAGCAAGTGGTGCTACAGTACAACTTGTTACCTTTGGTAGCAATCATATTGCTATGTCTGCATGCATAACATGAATATATTGTATTAGCTCGTGGTTTTCTGACTGGAATGCACACTGGGGGGGGGGGGGGGGGGGTCACTTTGGCTCTGCTTCTCAATGCAGGGCTTGAACTTGATCAAATCACAG
Organism: Fundulus heteroclitus; assembly: GCF_011125445.2. NCBI lineage: Eukaryota > Metazoa > Chordata > Actinopteri > Cyprinodontiformes > Fundulidae > Fundulus > Fundulus heteroclitus. Next base: position 7,029,887 of record NC_046363.1, on the reverse strand, counting down.
TTTCCTTTTATTTAATAAGTAACTCGGGAATCAGTTGTTTTTATTTCCTATAACAGTTTTCTAGCAAAAGCAGCATTTACCAAAGTATTTAGAGAATTAAAGTACAAGATGTCAGATTTTATTTTATGGATCCACGTTACACATAACATTTTTAACTAATTTAAGGGCATAAATAATGATTTTTTTTTTAATAGAGTTCTGCTAACTGCTAAGAGTTAGTTTTCTTAGGTAGGATTTAGTTGATCTTCCTGCATGAAACACAAATACTGATTATAGAACAAGTAAATTGCTTCCTATCAGAGTAACTGCACGATATAAAAGTAAAGCAGTGTAAAGCTATGGCAGTCTGACCAGACTAATGTTGATAGTCCAGAAAGACATTGCATTTTTCTGTTGTTAGTATTGTTTTACACAGGGAGATCAATGGTGGTGCACCACCCCCTAACTCCATTTCACTGGCTGCTGTGTTATTAACTGGCCAATGCAAATGTGAAGACGGCTGAAAGGTTAATAAATATGGATCCCACAAATTGCTGTGGCTTTTTTACAGATAGTAGTTGTTTCAAGATGGTAGGAGCCAGAAAGGGTTTTGGAAAAGCTGTTAGCCTCAAGCTTCAAGGCCAACAAGTCTGAAATGATCAGAATGCCAAGAGAGTTATCAACTACACCCAAGATATTACCGGTTTTTAACTTTTCATCAAAATGTCATAGAAAATAACCTAAACTGCCCATGTAATTTATTCCTCTAGATTCTTCTCTATCACAACAAACATAAATAATGGTTTGAAATGTAGGATAATCTATTCTTTCAAAAAAAAAAAAAAAAAAACATATAATATACTAAAATGCCAATGTTATTTCTCAGTCTGAAAGCATATTTGTAGGTCAGGAAACAGTGAGCTTTAATATAGCTGCCAGGCTTGGTGGAGTCATGGTGGACAGAGCAAGCATTGCCAGAGAAGACAAAGGACAAGAGTGGGAAATCACAGATGGGACTATTTTGCAACCCCAAGCGCTCAGAAATAACTGGGAGGGGAAGGGACAGCATATAAACCACTAATGGAAATAAATGGCAGTGTAAGAAAGGAGGGCGCGCTACAGTGACAGAATAAAAAAAAGGAAAGGGCTCCGTTGTTGTAGATATAACAAGAGACAGTTTTTAATAAAGCAGTGAACAACAAGATGAAAATGAGCTGATTTATCGGTGAGGCCAAAGAAAAAGGTGAGACATCAAGGGAAGGAAGATCATAACAATGTGTGTGTGTGTGTGTGTGTGTGTGTGTGTGTGTGTGTGTGTGTGTGTGTGTGTGTGTGTGTAGACATAAAGGTCAAAGGCAGACTGAGGGGGGGAGGAGTCATGTGAGCTCTCTGCTCCTCTTTCCCAATCACTACATCCCAGCTGGGTTTCCTCAGGGGGACAAGCACAAAGATGACAGCATGATAGATTTGGATCGTTCTGCCCGGCCCAAAGCAGAGAACGGTGTCTAGTGGTGGGCAACTAGATTTTCAGGGTCCTGTTTCTTATCCGATCTTTTCCTCGGCCATTCCAAATCCTTTGTGATGTTTTTTAAGACTCAACCGACTCCAAGTTCTAACCACCTGCAGGATATAAGGGAAGTCCTCGTGACTGCAAACGTTCAACACTGAAATCTCCCCGACTGGTTCCCAGGCTTGCAAGCGACCAAGCGGAATGATGGGATGGAAAGGAGTAAAGGGGTGAGGGGGGAAAAAGGCAGACAACAGGAATGGAAAGGGGAAAAACCGGGACGTTAACCAAAGGGGATTTGGCATGGCTGTAGATTAGCAGCAGCGACAGCCATCGTGTTAAGTAAGAACCAGATCAAACGACTTGGATTCAGAATAGGCTTCTGGAGAAGACGTGGTTTGGTCAAATAAACTAAATCAAAAAATTGAAACAAAAGGGGAAATATGCGTCACAAAGGTTTGTAATCAGATTGCCGTCCACTCTTATCCGCCTTAGGTGACCTCCTTTTTTAATCAAATATCTTTTTTGATTTCCTCTGTTTCAAAACAGATGATTACCTCGTCTTAATTCCAAACAACGTTATTTAGAAAGATTTTACTGGTACAGATTGCTTTCTCTTCTCTCCAAAACAACTGTAAAGGTTGTTAAAATGTGAAAGAGAAAAAAACTTTAAATGAAGACAGCTATTGCTGTAAAATAAGGGTCTAAAAGCAGTTAGACTGGATCAAATGGCCTAGCCAAGCCTGACAATATCACTATTTGGGCTTAAAAGGCCCACTTTTTCAACATCTTGTTAGCTGAATGTGGACATTATAATGTGTTCTGTATTAAAAACTGGTTTCTGATAAAAATGAGACCTTATGTCTCGATGAGATTACCTGTGCATAAATAAGAAGTCCAAGTTCCATCTAGATTTGGTTGCTTCTGAGATGGCAGCAGTATTTTTTTTTAGTGTAACAGGACTGTAAGGGACATCTGTACCGACGGTGGCGTTTGACTGTTGAAAAAAAGGACAAAAAGTCCAACTGCTCCTGTAAAGGAACAAACATGGCTGCTGGCTTTCTGTCCACAGTGCATTGCACATGATGCCTACAACATGTGGTTTCTAAGCGGTGATTAACAAAATGAACGATTCACAGGACTTGTGTTTATAAAATGAACTAAAATGTTGGAAATGAATGTCAGTCTGAAACACAAACATAAAATCCATTTTTTTTAAGAGACGTGTTTTCATGAGTAGAGATCATTTAAAAGTTCAGAGCACATGTTTAAGCCTCTTATTGTGGAGGTTAGAGGGAAGTTGTATCTCAGCTCATCATCTGCACCGTAACTGCGTCAATTGTCGCCATCTTCCTTTCTGGTAGTTCTGCTGGCAACATCTTTCACGTAAGCGGAGCGCGCCTGGTGCAAAAGTTATTTTCAGGCTCAAAAAGGACCAAGTAAGCACTATCAGGATGTGTTACGATTTTCTTACAGGGAACCCGATAATTCAGCTGGAAATGGAGTTTTCTCTAAAAGATTTATTAAAAAGTATGATTACGACAGAATGCACAGGAGATGAAGGCAGAATCAGGCTGGTAACATGCAGATGGTGACTGAGCGGGCTGATGGCTGGCAGAACAGTCAGATGGCGGGCTAAACAGGATGACGGCAAGCACAACAGGCAGAGGACGGCTGAACAGGTCGAAGGTAGTAACAGCCCAAAAGGCCTGGGCAAAAACAACAAACCAGAGGCAGTCCAAGTGGTGACCAGAATCTGAAGCCAATGAGCCCTCAGTGAGGACAGGGTGAGCACTAAATCCACATAGGAAGCAGGCGATGCACACAAGCACTGGAGAGATGAACCAGTGAGGGCATGGCGAGCACAGGACCACAGGATAGACAAGCAAAGCGCTTAGGTACTGGGGATCAGTCATGCTAGCTGTAGAGATGATCTGGCGCTGACTGGCTGTGAGAAGCAGGTACAGGTGCTGTTCATATAATTAAAAGATATAATTAAAAGATATATTAAAACATATTTTTTTCAGTAATTCCATTCAAAAATTTAAACTTCTACATTCCTTCATTACACACAGACTGATGTATTTCAAGTGTTTATTTATTTTAATTTTGATGATTATAACTGACAACTAATGAAAACCCCAAATTCCACACTCTAATCAGCGAATTAACTCAAAACACATGCAAAGGCCTTTTAAATGGTCTCTCAGGCTAGTTGTTTTTCCTAATATTCTAATTATACGACCAGCCCCTGTGTATGTAGGCGCTGTCCCAGGTGAACCAACTCGATGCTAATTCCACAGCAGCAGGTGTTGCAGATTGTAACGAGTGGAGCAGAGCATTAAGGACGAAACAGCCGGCCAGCCCAAAAACATGAACAAAAGCAGATAGCATGACAGGATGAACGCCTGGTGTATATTGTTTTATTGGAAGATAAATATATGTGGGGGGTTTTTGTGTTTTCTTTTTACGGTCAAAATACGTGACTAGACACCTTTAGGCTTTTGTGATAGCCTTGATCTCAACCCTATTCCTGTTTTCCTAAACTAAGTTAATAAGACAGGAAACAGAATTAAAACATCTCTACTATTTCACACACTATTGGCCTAAAATACTGTCAGGATAGTCTAAGAAGCTTTGTCAAAACTGCAAACACAGTGTAGTTTTTCTGGAACTTCCTGAGGAACATTTAAAATATTAGGGCGGGTGTATGCAAATATTTGAGACTGTATGTATAATTATGACCCTAGGTTAGAGAAAATCCACAACAAATTTAAACTTGTTAGCCCAGTTCTTGTTCTGGAGAGTTATTCCAGGTGTTGCTGTATCATCGTTCTGCCCAAAAACAGAACAGCTGATCTTTAAAGGCCCTTAATGAATAGCTGAGGCTAATAGACGAGGCTCAATGTCCGACTAAAAGTAGCCTACCTTCTGAAAATAACCTCTGAGCAGGTATTAAAAATACTTTTTATTCAGTCCAAATCTCTGTATTAAAATTTTTTTATTGGTCTGGTGAAATGTTCTGATCTTAAATGTTGTGTTTTCATCAGCTGTAAATGGAAAATTGTCTTGAATGGAAAATAAAGGCTTGAAAACATCCGTCTGTGTGTAATAAATCTCTATAACTGTTTCGCTAGAGATAAATAAACTGCTCAATAATCTGATTTAGTTTAATAGGTCAGCATGATATTTAGTCAGACTGTCTGTAACTTCTGTTTAGAAAGCCTGAAGATTTTCCCACTTTAATCCTGATAATAGTAGTATATTCAAATCATCACCATATTCATGTAATCCTGAGAGCGAAATACATTGGTGCAAAACTCTTTCGATAATGGCACGTCATGCGCAAATGTTAAGTCATTTCCACTCAGGCACAAACAAAGGCTTCCTCATATAATTCCTCCTGACTCCTGACTGTTGCTGCCATGAGCCAGTGTCATATGAGGGGTCACGGTCGCTCTGTGTTTTCACTGCACCTATACGGTAACCTCTCAGATATTTAAAACAAATAATCCTCCACCATCCATGCTCCCTGTCCTGTTTCATGTTTTGTCGTTTCACAAACAGGAAGCCTCAGAGCATTTCACTGGGACTGCTGTCATGAAACAACAGAAACTAGTGCATAACTTTGAAGTGGAAGGAAAACGATCAAATGTCAACACTCTTTACAAATAAAAATCTGAAAGGTGTGGCGTGCATTCGTGTTCAGCTCCCCCTACTTTCAAAACCCTCCAGATAAAATCCGGTGCAGCCCAAGGGCCTTCAGCAGGAGATTTGATAACAAAATAGCCTTCTCTTTAAACGTCTCACAGAGCAGGGTTCCATACGGCAAACAGAGACGGAGAAAGCATGGCACAGCTGCAAGCGCACCAAGACACGGTTGTCCACCTTAAAGCAGGGGTGTCAAACTCATTTTGGTTTAGGGGCCGCATACAGCTTAATCTGATCTCAAGAGGGCCACACGAGTAAACTCATTGCAAGATTAAATAGAACTAATAAATGTGGACTTGTTGATTTTTATATTAAGTTAATTTCACTTTTACACAATATATTAGGAATAACCTCAGCGTTTTTAAGAAAAGTATGTGCAATTTCAACAATACTTTTACTCAGTTAAACATTTACTTGTGCATTATGCATAAGAACTGATCACAGTGATTGTACAATGTTGAAAAACATTTATTCACATTTTTTGGAACTTAAAAACACTGTCCTGCATGACAAAATACATCAAACAGATAAAAATTAAGAAATGATTTGAATTTTTCCACACCTGAAGCTTAATCTGCTAATTAAAACACAGCGCCCCTCGTGGACAATATAGGAACTGCATATTTTCAATTAAACGAAGTACATGTTTTTTTCAATAATTGTTTTATCATTCTCTTCCTTTTATCTTGTCCACTTGTGAAAGTCAAATCTGATGAGCTCTTTGTGGCATATTATTGCCACATTGCCAGACAGGACACTGGAAAAAAAAAATTATTATTATTATTATTATTTTTTTTTTTTATAATGATAATGCATTTAGCCACAGGGCCGGACTAAATTGTTCGGATCCGGCCCGCGGGCCGTATGTTTGACACTCCTGACCTAAACTAACAGGCCAGGCATGGAGAACATTCATCAAATGAGAAACAGCCATGGGTAACTCTGGAGGAGCAGCAGAGATCCACGGCTCGGGTAGAAGAATCTGTCCACAAGTAGCAGCCATTCCCTCCACAGTTCTGATCGTGTAGGCGAGAGGCAAAGAGGAAGCCGTTTTAAAAGAAAGCCACAAGAAGTCCAGTCTGAAGTTTGGCCAGGCCATGTAAGGGGAGACAGCAAACGAGTGAAAGAAGACGCTCTCTTCAGCTGAGACCAAATGAAAACCTCTGTGGCCAATATGCAGAGCACTGTGTGGAGGAAACATAAAGAACACTTACTACGCAATCCCCACAGTGGACCACCGCGGTGGCAGCATCAGGCTTTGGGGAGGCTTTTCTTTAGCAGGGACAGAGAAACTGGTCAGACTTGATAGCTGGATGGTTAGAGCTAAATTATGGGTCTTCGTGTACGACAGCTTGTTAGACCTAGTACAAAACGTACGGATGTTTTAAGATGCTCTGGTCAAAGTTAAGAGCTAAATCCAAAAAGGAATCTGCTGCAAGGCTGGGAAACTGCTGCTCGCAGATCCTTCCACTGAAATGCAACTGTGCTTGGCTTATTTAGCAATGGGCAAAAATAGTCCCTGGACGTGCAAAAACAGTAGAAACAAATCCATCATTGGAGCGCAAGATTCTTCCACAAAGTATGGACTCAGGGGTTTGAATACAAATGCACGTCAAGATTTTCATATTCTCGTCTTTCAAAACAACAAAAGGGTCGGTAACAAAAAACCTGAAGCAATAACTCTAACGTATTTTTGAGTAAATAAGAAAGGGATTATTAAAAAACAGGCATTTTTTGCTAGTAAACAGAAGCTCTAGTGATTATTGGACAAAGAGCCTTATGCAACGCCGCTGTATCCGTGAACCCGGCTCATATGCTGCGAAGAAAAAAAAAAACAACATCATCTGACATGCAGCATCATTTGCATGAGTTCATGCTGTTTTAAGCCATGTGCAGATAATGTGTGTCAGCTACGTCTAAACAAGCATCCCTGTTCATCCAGCTTTGGGTGGATTCCACTCTCTCTGCCAGCCGAACGCCTTCAGCGCTGTCAAGCATCGAGCCACTCCGCCAACTTGCCGGTAGTTCTGTCAGCCGTTCCTGCCACAAACTGCATTGTGAGAACTGATTTCTGGTGCAAAGCTGCTTAGCGGGGATTTTGTCTATGCAGTTTCACATTCATTGCTTCACCAGCGGGGAGTAAGTGTATGGGCCCAAGTTATTTACTGGCAGCCCATCTGTTAGCACAGCTCTGTTAGGCGGCAGTCAGTATCGAGATGCGCCTGAAAGATTGTGCACGTTGTCTTTGCAGAGCCAGGAGGAGATCCTCAGCCAAAAAGTGCAACATCAGATATGTGAAATATTTTCTAATTAAAATTATGATAATGGGGTGTATGATTTCATCAAATATTCTGCTGACCGGAGAGAGATGAACGTGATTTAATATGCTTTATAAGTGGTAATTTTGCTGTAGAATCACGGATTTGTAAACAGTAATTGAACTGATCTGGAGTCAAAAATGATTCAAAACGTCCATAAAAAACAAAAGTGAGACGGTGACCCCCGCAAACACCGATAAATAACTTCAGAAGCCATTAGCGCAGTCATTGCCAGCATAATGCAAATGATGAAGTCCTTTAATTAGTTTTAAAATGTTTCCCATAGCTCTTACTAAGCAGGAGGCCTGACTGGGTGGGATTCCCAACCAGTTAATCAGAAACATCAGCCGGAGGCTCTCATCATGGGGAAAACATTTTCAGACCTTTATCCAAATGACTTCTGCCTCATCAAAATTAGCAGATAAGCTTGTGATGAATAAACCCACCATGTCCTATGTTTTAATTTGATCTATTTTAAACACTGGAATTGTATTTCTCATCACTCTCAGGGTTTGGCTGTTGTTGTTGTTTTTCAGAAAAACTGAACTTTGGCCAGGTTTTGACAAAATCACCTAAAGTGGCTTTGACTTGCATGCAGGAACATTTTAATAGTTGTAGATAATTAAAAAAGGCAACAAGCTTCAAATTAAGTAGGTCACAGAGGGAGGAGGAAAATACCCTCATGTGTGTTGATCCGGGGGTCAAAGCCTCCATTTATTACTCTGATTCTTTTTCCGTTTCTTGCAATGAGCTCGTATTTTCTCTGAAGGATAAACGCGACAGACGGTTTCTTTGAAAAGAAGGTTGTTGTTCTGGAGGACGATGACGAATTGAGAAACGTAACGCTTTTCTGCTGTGCTCCGTTTACCTCGGAAAATATACTGTAAGTCAGACCCAAGAATGAGAACCGGCAAACATCATTTCAGTTGAAATGTGAGAACTCTGTGTAGTTGCTGTGTTCAGTGACCAGGCAAGCAGCTACTACCAAAACACATAAACACAAAGCACATAAACATGGACAGAAGTGGTAGTTTTTGGTTTCTAATGTTTGTCTCCCATCAAGCCGGGAATAAATTCAATTCAATTAAATGATACTTTATTAAAGTGTCATTTAATTACCCAAAGGAAAATTAAATAATAAAATGAACACAGCAAGGACTCCTCTCTCCCAGATCCTTGGGTTTCATCAAACTACTGTTTTTGCAAAGAGAGGCTAAGAGTTTGAGCTTTCTCATTCCTACACCCAAGCAGACATTTTAAGACAATGGTATCAGATTTGTTTTACTTTTGGGCATTATAAGTGAAGTAGGTCTGTTGTCACAAGATCATGCTTTTTTTTAAAGTTCTGTCTCGAAGCACTAAAACTCTGGCAATGCACTGATTACATGAGAATGCACGTCAACGTTTCTTGGATACAGGAGGTATAATGCTTTCTGTTTTTTTTCTATCAATAAAAAAAGGGAAATGTTTTAGACTCAAATTCAAAGTAATTGATCAGGAAGGCTGGAGGTTAGCTTCTCTTGGTTTTTATCTTGTGTTTTTAGAAAAGCTATTTCTTCCATAAACTTGCAGGTTTTTGAAAGCTTGAATACAAAAACTACTGTTTTTGAATGATTACGTTTTTTGGTTTAAGAAATGCAAAAATGTAGAATAGCATTTGCGTGTCTTTATCAAAGGTTTCAGTCAAGAAGGTTTATTTACATGAACACTTTTTTTTCCTGGAGACTAGGGGCAGATTTATCATGAGTTTATTTTTGCTTCTGAACAGGCTCAACCTGACATTTAGATACTGATGCTATTTATCATATAGGTGCACAGCTAAATTCTTTCCAGAGATATGTGTAATGCCAGCTCCATTTTCTCTTGGAAGCCCTCTGGAGGAAAAGCCGTCCACGGATAGGCTTCAGGAATATGTGTCTGTTCAGATCACAGCAGCTGCACTAAGTGTTGGAGCTTGTAAGGTGCCAACTGTGTTCTGTAACTAGCAACTGCAGCTAACCTAGCGTTGTCCTTTTGATGGAAGCAATGCCATTAGCGGTACAGGCAACCAATAAATAAAATCTATGGAAACTAATTTAGAAACCCAATTAAAGCCAGAAAACTATCATAGTTTGCTCAAAGCATTCTGTCAAAACATTTTTTTTTTGTCTCTCTTTTCTATCAGCATAATGTTGCTCCTTCTACAGCTCCTAGCACACACTTTGAAACTTAGAGAAACTAAGTACATTCACATAATACTAACCAAACTTTTTTAGGTGTAGGAAAGTCTGTGCAATAGGACAACAATAAGGTTACTCACCTCAGGTGTTGTGCAAGGGCTGTCTTTACCTGCAGGGAAACAAGAAAGCAGTGTTAGCTGGACCTTAAACACAAACTCATAACAACACAACCGACATTGGGTGGTGCCTTGGATGAGGATTCAGCTGTCCAATTTTAAAGCAGTATTTTGTCTGTGACCTCTGACCTATGAATGTGTTTGGCCTAAAAAGGCTCTGAACCCCGAGAGAGAAACCTGCCATGTACCTAAATATGACAGAGAACTTAGTAAAAAGCCTGGTAAAGACAAACTATGTTCTAGTTTCTTTAGCTGAATCTAAAATACCAAAGCAAAGGCGGTCTGACAGCAGTACAATAGTATTCAAACACCAAGGTGACATGTGAAGAGTTCTTCACTGAAACATGTTATACCGTAGCTCTGGATTAGTACCTATAGTTGTGTCCATGGTTTTCAAAATGTGGTGCACTGGGGCTACTTAGGTTGCCCTTGGCAGCACACACAAACATTTTTTGCAAATGACTGCAAGATGCAACATGAACAAATTAACTGTGTTACAGAGCTAACAAGCACCAAACCCCAAAAAGATTTAACTTTGCTTTACCAGAAATGTCTCAAAAGAACATAACTGTGAACATTTTGACATGACATCAAATTGTGACTTAACTGTGTTCCAGTAAAGTCAGTGGATTTGCAAATCCACACGCTGAGCTACTGGGCTAACTACTGGGCGCATTACAGGATAATAATGTATTTATTAGCTTTTGTTTTCCTTTTAAAACACGGCTACATGTTCACTTAGGGAAGCTGTTTTGTGTTAAAAATATATTACGATAAACATTGTCAAAAATGCAAATGAGTCCTGGCTATTTCCAGGATGCATTGCTAAAATGCATCCTTCAACTATTTGTGTATTGTCAATGGACAGTAAGGTTTTTTTTTCTTAATTACTTTTCCTTTTTTGGAGAAATTTTACTATGTAATCCAACAAATTGATAAAGTTCACGTCCTCTTGTCAAGGTCCTGGCAAAGTTTTCTCTTTTATACCACAGAAACTTTTATTCAAGCTTACTCTGCTACTTCAACCTTGGGCTGCAACTCAGTAGATGAGCTAGTAGATAACTTTCAGTCTAAAGTCTCAGATATGATTGACTGCATTGCTCCAGTTAAAGTGAAGGTTTTTTACGGGAAGAATAAATCTCCTTGGAGAAATGCTCCATCAGTTAGAAGTGAAAAAAGGGAATGTCGCAAAGCTGAACGCAGGTGGAGAAAGAATAGACTCCTGGTTCACTATGACATCTATAAAGAGAGACTTAACAGATATAACTTACAACTGAAAAATGCAAGAGAATCTTTCTTCTCTGAGATCATTAAGAAAAACATTAATAATGCTCGTGTCTTATTTGCCACAGTGGACAGGTTAACAAATCCTCCTGTGTCCGTGGCTTCAGAACTCCACTCCACCAGGGCCTGTAATGAATTTGCTAATTTCTTTACTGAGAAAATCCTAAAAATTAGAGGATCAGTTTGTACATCCACACCAACTCCAGAACCAAAGCGGTACTCAGCTGGAACTTATCCTGACAAAATGTCCCAATTCAGCCAAATAAACCACAAAAGCTTAGAGCAGATCATTCAGCAGCTAAGTTCCTCTTCATGCTGCCTTGATGCTCTACCCACAGCTTTCTTTAAAAAAGTTTTACCTGTCATAGCGTCTGATTTGACTCAGATAATAAACACGTCCCTTCTGTCAGGTGTTTTCCCCCAGTCCCTAAAAACAGCAATTATCAAACCACTGCTGAAAAAGAATAATTTAGACAAACTTCTACTCCAGAACTACAGGCCCATCTCAAACCTCCCCTTTATCAGTAAGATTATTGAAAAAGCTGTGTTTCAACAATTAAACACCTTCTTAACAACGACCAGCCGATTTGACGTTTTCCAGTCAGGTTTCCGTGCTCACCACAGTACAGAGACCGCCCTTATCAAGGTTTTTAATGACATCCATATAAATACAGACTGTGGAAGAACCACCATGCTGGTTCTATTGGACCTTAGTGCAGCATTTGATACTGTTGATCACTCCATTCTGTTAGAACGCCTGGAGAACTGGGTCGGCCTCTCTGGTACAGCTCTCCACTGGTTTAAATCCTACTTAAAGGACAGAGAATTTTTTGTATCAGTAGGTAACTTTACATCAGAGATGACAAAAATCCCATTTGGGGTTCCCCAAGGGTCCATTCTGGGTCCCCTCCTATTCAATATCTACATGCTCCCTCTAGCTCAGATAATAAAAAATAACAACATCAGCTACCATAACTATGCAGACAACACACAGCTTTACATCACCATGTCACCAGGTGACTATGAACCAGTTCAGGCACTGAGTAAATGCCTAGAAGAAATCAATACATGGATGTACCAAAATTTTCTTCAATTGAATAAAAACAAAACTGAAGTAATAATTTTTGGACCAATAGAGGAGAGATCAAAAGTTAACACACAGCTTCAGTCGCTTCAGCTAAAAACCACTGATCAGGCCCGAAATCTGGGAGTAGTAATGGTCTCAGACCTGAACTTTCAAAAGCATCTAAAGACAATTACAAGGTCGGCTTTCTATCACCTGAAGAACATTTCTAGGATTAAAGGACTAATGTCTCAGCAGGATCTGGAAAAACTAATCCATGCGTTTATATTTAGTAGAATTGATTACTGCAACGGTGTTTTCACAGGACTTCCTAAAAAGTGGATCAGACAGCTGCAGCTGATCCAGAACGCTGCTGCCCGCGTCCTCACTAAGACTAAGAAAGTAGAACACATCACCCCAGTTCTAAAGTCCTTACACTGGCTCCCTGTATCTCAGAGAATAGACTTTAAAATACTTCTGTTAGTCTATAAATCCCTAAATGGCTTAGCACCTAAATACATCACAGACTTGTTATCAGCGTATAAACCATCCAGACCACTCAGGTCTTCTGACTCCAGCCTGCTCTGCATACCTAGAACTAGAACCAAACATGGAGAAGCAGCATTTAGTTCCTATGCTCCAATTATCTGGAACAAACTTCCAGAAAACTGTAAAGATGTGGAAAACCTTAGTTCCTTTAAATCAAGATTAAAAACACATTTGTTTAAAATTGCCTTCAACTGTCCTAGTTAACTGAATCACCACTTTTTTGTTCTATTTTCTATCTAGATTTTATTCCTACTTGCTTTTATTCTGTTTTATTTTGCTATATTTTAATCATGTAAAGCACTTTGCATTGTCTTTGTACTGAATTGTGCTATATAAATAAATTTGCCTTTGCCAATTTGCCTTTAAAATTCCATACATTTTCTGACTGAAATGTTAGATTTTTTTTTTATTTATCCCCAACATATAGACTCTCCTTCTTCACATTTGAATACAAAGCATGGACCTTAATTGAGATTTATCATCTGTATGTTCCCTAATTAATAAAAAGATGCAATGCTGAGGTTGGCACCAGATTCTGCAGTCAAATGAAGGGTTATTCCACTTTCTTTTCGTCCGTCCGTCCATCCGTCTTCTTCCGCTTATCCGGGGTCGGGTCGCGGGGGTAGCAGCTTCAGTAGGGAGGCCCAGACGTCCCTCTCCCCAGCCACTTGGGCCAGCTCCTCCGGGGGAATCCCAAGGCGTTCCCAGGCCAGCCGGGAGACATAGTCCCTCCAGCGTGTCCTGGGTCTTCCCCTGGGTCTCCTCCCGGTGGGACGTGTCCGGAACACCTCTCCAGGGAGGCGTCCAGGAGGCATCCTGACCAGATGCCCGAGCCACCTCAACTGGCTCCTCTCGACGTGGAGGAGCAGCGGCTCTACTCTGAGTCCTCCCCGGATGACTGAGCTCCTCACCCTATCTCTAAGGGAGAGCCCAGACACACTACGGAGAAAACTCATTTCAGCCGCTTGTATCCGGGATCTCGTTCTTTCGGTCACGACCCAAAGCTCGTGACCATAGATGAGGGTAGGAACGTAGATCGACCGGTAAATCGAGAGCTTCACCTTTTGGCTCAGCTCTCTCTTCACCACAACGGATCGGTACAGCCCCCTCCCTGGGCTGCCACCTTACCGTGGTGGAGGGGTTTGGGTGTCCCAATGATCCTAGGAGCTTGCTGTCAGGGGCTTTAAGCTCCTAGTAGGGTCACCCAAGGCAGACAGGTCCTAGGTGAGGGACCAGACAAAGAGCAGCCCAAAGACCCCTTATGATGAGTACGATAAATGGACGTCGTGTTCCCTCGCCCGGACGCGGGTCACCGGGGCCCCACTCTGGAGCCAGGCCTGGAGGTGGAGCAGGTTGGCGAGCGTCTGGTGGCCGGGCTTTTGCCCATGGAGCCCGGCCGGGCTCAGCCCGAAGAGGCAACATGGGTCCCCCTTCCAATGGGCTCACCACCTGTCGGAGGGGCCAAAGGGGTCGGGTGCATTGTGCAACGGGTGGCAGTAGAGGGCGGGGACCTTGGTGTTCCGATCCTCGGCTGCAGAAGCACTTTCTTTTCGTTTTTTTCAACATCTGAACATACTTGGAGCAGCCTTATTTCTTAATCCTTTTAGACTTTAATAAAATTGTTTCTGGTCTTCATTAAAATATCTCAATTCTAATCAAGATGTGAATTTTAGATACCACCCATCTGTTGTGAAATAAAAAGCCCCTTACACATCTTATTTTGTTTTTGACATATCCTTCTTTTTTTTTTACTAATTTTTAAACCCACACTGTGTAACCTTTTGTTGTGGTAAAGATAGACTGGTTGATCTGTCTTCTGTAACCCCAGTCGGTCGAGGCAGATGACCTTTCATACTAAGCCCGGTTCTGCTGGAGGTTTTCCTTCCCGTTAATGGGGAGTTTTTCTTTCCACTGTCGCTTCATGCATGCTCAGTATGAGGGATTGCAGCAAAGCCATGGACAATGCAGACGACTGTCTCTGTGGCTCTACGGTTCTCCAGGAGTGAATGCTGCTTGTCGGGAATTTGATGCAACCAATTGTTTGCTTTATATAGGAAAATTTTGACCAATCTGTATAATCTGATTGAACTTGACTTTGTAAATTGCCTTGAGATGACATGTTTTATGAATTGGTGCTATATAAATAAAATTTTATTGAATTGAATTGAATTGAAAAAACCAAGAAAAGATCACCTAAATAAACCATATTCTGAAAACGACAGCTTGTTTAAAACTTTAAAATGCAGAATGCGAAAACCACATTTAGTGGCCTATTTCTAAACACATCATTAATGTGGATTTAAAAGAAAACTGACAATAAGTATTTGCACCATCTTTGTAATGTGTTTTAAGCTGTTATATATTGCTTTTTATATATTTTACATTCTCACTAAACTCCTTCAGTGACAGCTCTGTGTGTTATTCCTCTCACTGTGCTAACTAGACCAATTTTTTTTCCATTTCTAATCATTTCACCAACTTGCATGTGATCCGTGATGACACAAGTCTTTCTAAGAACCTCCGTAGCAGGAATGTTCCCTCTTTTAAAGACATCTCCTTCACCAACCTCTCCAGGCTTCATCAGCCCAGCCTTTTACTTCATGACCAAACAAGCAGCTGACAGATGCTCCTCTGAACAAACGCCTCGTTTATATGATAACAGGTGGAAACGCATCACCACATCGTCTTTGACATCATCAGGACTTCAATTTGAATCAGCAGATTTATAGGCCATACTACTGTAAGGTGATGATGTATATATTTATTTTGTAGGTTTGAGAGAGAGAAAAACATTTATGAGATCCCTTAGGAGGCTCCAGTTTCTAATCTGTTTGGATAACCATAACACAAAATGTAAGATGACCTAGATAACAGTGAAAAATGATTTGCTCACTGTCAGATTTCTTCCGTGTTTGCTTTATGAAGTAAAAATATTCAGATCATCACATATGTAAGTCTGAGTAAATAAAAAACGTTTTGGGTTTTTTGCAAATCTGTTTTGATTTATCAAGGAAGAGAGACCGTTCAAACAATCTGCTGTTCTTTGAAAAAAGTATCCCAAGTTAAATCATGAAATTACTGTGAATAATCACATTGAATTCCACTCGCCATGCCCAGGCATGATTACAGCCAGACCTGCACATAGAAAACAAAAATCACTGCAACAAGACTTGTCTGACAACACAAAGAAGGAGGAAAGGTCAGAAAAAGATCCAATCCTGTCCAAATCTAAAGTATTTCAAGAACAGATGGGGAAAAAAAAGTCATTGACACCTTTCAGCCAGTAAATGGTTACTACGCCATTTCTAAGGCTTTGGACACCAGCCAACGACAGTGAGAGCCTTTACTCACAAATAGAAAAATTCAATGAACAATGGCGAATACATAATTCAGAAAAATACATAATTCTATAGTCTTTTGAGTCACATTTTTAATATAAGCCACTGAATGACAAAAGTCGGTCCAAAATTTTGACTGGCTATCCTCAGATCAGCTGAGCTAATAAGAGCTTTAAATCTCCTAACAGCACTCTATATTGATCTGTCTAATTATTTACACGACTGAGTCTGGTTAGCCAAGCTTCTTTATAGAGAAAGAACAGCACACTACTGAGCATTATCAATAAAAGGCAATTAGAACAACCACATGCTCAGAAAACTGTCAGATTTCACTGACCAACATACTTTTAAAGCACATTAAAATAAAAAAAATAAACAACAGATTTTTATATGGTAATGTTATTCTGTCGACATTTAATTCCAGATATCAGGAGCATGATAAGCATATCATGACAGTGGTGTGAAATGAACTAGCTAAAAGTGAGAGTCCAGAAGCACCAATGGAAACAAGAGACGTAAAGAACCAAAAAAAAAAAAGACTTAACCTTAAGTTGAGCATGGATTTAAAGAGTAAGGTCTGACTTCACTTTAATATGATGCTGCGTTTGCTTAGTCTCTGAACATTAATTACACAGACCACACTCAGGCCAGATTACTGCCACATCTGCAAAATCACAACAATAATAATAATAATAATAATAATCATAATAACCTCTTAAATACAACCTGTCTGACACATGAAGTGGGCTAAAAGATCTCCAAAGGCAACACACCATGCACACCCACTTAAATTCAAGAACAGATGATGCATGTTGTTTTCTGTTGGTTAATGGTTACAGAGCCATTTCTAGGGTTTTGGGACAATCACCACCGACAGTGAGAGTCATTACATTGACAGGAGCTGCTGGCCTAGCAAGTTACTCCCAGAGTGCACTGACAACTCATCCAGGAGGTCAACAACGTTAAAACACTTCAAGCCTCACTTGTCTCAGTCAGAGTCAGTGCTCATGATGTGACAATAAAAAAAAGAGACGTGGAAAAACAGCTTCCATTAGAGAGTTCTCAGGAGAAAACCACTTCTGACCAAAATGGACACAAAGGCCTGTTTCATTTTTGCCAAAAAAAAAAGATGTTTGGTAAAGGTTTCTAATGTGTTTTTTTTTTTCAGAGACAGGAGGGAAACCTTATGGAGGATGTGAATCCGGTTATGTCAGGCATAAACTAAATATAGGCTTTAAGACAATAAACATCATATCGTCAATCAGACACGGTGGTGGTAACATGATGGTATGAGCTTGCTTTGCTGCTTCAAGATGCCATATTTCATGGAACCATTAATTCTGGTCTCTAGCAGAAAACCCTGAGGGACAATCTCTGGCCGTCAGTTCATGATCTGAAGGTAAAGCAGACTGTGTTCTGCAGCAGCACAATGATCTGATGCTCACCACCAAGTCAGCAAAAATGAATGACTCATATAAAGAACAAGATGAAGGTTTTGGAGCGGCCTAGTCAAAGTATGGACTGAGATGGGGTGCCATTTCAAACGCTCCAATGTGCCTGAATTAAAACCATTCTGCCAAGAGAGAGTGAATCATAATTCCTGCTCAGCAATGTAAAAGAGACGCAGATGGTGCCACGCAGGGTGGCCCAACCAATCGTCAGACTTAGGGGGCAATTACTTGTTCGCATAAGGCCGCGTTGGCCTGGGTAGCTGGTTTTCATTTAATAAATGGAACTATCATTTTTGAAACTGCCTCTGGGGTTTAATCAGGTTACTTTTGTCACAATCTAAAACATTTAAGTGTGATCAAAAAAAAAAGAAGAAGAAGAAACATGAGGGAGCAAATCCCTTCAAACTGCACTGTGCGTGTAAAATCATTACTGATTACTGTGGAGTCGAAGGGCTGATAAAAAAAAACCAAATAGGGCATCTTAAAAATAATCCCATCAACAACAGAAATAGAAAAACAGCAGCGTATTTGACACTATTATGCAACAGAGAAACAAATTATTGAACTCCCCCCTTCTTCAGTGGTTTCTTCCTTGGAGCTAAAAATAGCCCATTCACTCCACTCATTTCCACCTACAGGCCGCGGCTGGCATCATCGTCCCAGCTGCGCCTCACAGATCTGCTCAGACAAGTCACTCGCACAAGACATGAAGTGCATCCGTTGAATCAGAGGCTATAATGTTAACCCAGCACATACAGGCTCAGAGCGCAGCGCTGAGGCCTTTGGAGGCCGTTAAGACTGACAAACAGGCTCTTAATTCGCCTCGGGCCCGGTCTGCGTACGGTCGACAGATGCAATTACAGCTGGAGAAGAGGACGTCATGCTTCGGTTTGACGAGATAAGGCAAGGTGTCTGTTTGGTCCATCAGAGGCACACCCATCACACATCCATCCACTGTCATCTGTTTACGCACATCTGCTTTACTTCCTGTTTCATTGTTCATGAAAGTGAATAATAAAACAATTAAGCTCATTTAAACACTGGACTTAACCTGCCGTAAAATGCTAAGTGTAAACCACGGTCTCACAGGGTTTACACTTTAAATGCAGGACATGGCTCTTGTTTTAGCCTCGGACGTTTTGTGAAAGCTCATGAATACACCCGATCACCAGGTATCCCCCTGTCACACATGCAGTGCCAGGCTGGATGAAACCAAACCAGAGAAGTTCCCCTAAAATGTGCGTTGAGGAGGCGTCGTTCCGTGTGGGGTACACCTCTCCTCAATCCCATCAGTGTCCACATTCCGGCTCATAATCGCTTCCTTTAATCAGGTGGAAGCTCGATGATCACCCTGATCTGATGGGAGGTGGCAAAACAGGCTTAAGAGGCTCCTAATAACGAGGTGAAACATGATGGGAGCACACACGTGGAGATGATGAGGAGGAGGAGGTGGAGGAGGAGGAAAAAGGCTGGTGGAAATCTGTGAAAACACAAGGGTGCTGGCAGCAGGGGTCTGAGACGGCATTCCTTTGTGTGTCAGAGATCAGACCCAACAGAGTAATGGAGCCCTGAGCCATGGGTAGAGTTCCTGCTGCAGATTTACCCCCAAATGCAGAATGGACCCAAATAATAAATGTTTAGAAGCAACAAGAAGAAGGCTGAAATAGGATTGGTGTGAGCCTATTAGCCCAGTTTGGTCTTTCCCATATTAACACGGGCCTGCCTGCACTGTGGTCCCCCTGGTGCCCATGCTGCGCCTCGTTTAAGGGACCCTGCCTGGGATACTAAATGCTTTAAAGGCTTGTGGTTATCTGGGATTTATTGCGGCTTTTTCTGCATCCTACTGAGAACAGTCAGAGCAACTGGGGCTGGCGTGAATTTTAAAAGGACGTAAAGTGCAGCTCTTTTACCTTCACCGCCGCGGTGATCCATCCTCACCGAGCCGTCTCTCTGTATCCTGACATCCTCCGGACCCGAGATCCTCCGCGGCTCCTCCGCGGAGGATGCTCCGGTGGCAGCGGGGCTCCCTTCGGCCCGGTGCGCCTTCGCCAGCGTCCGGCAGCACTGGTAGCACACCGCCCATGCCTGCTCCTCGTTGATGGGCTGGCTGTAGAGCCTCAGGATCTCCTCCAGAGACAGATCCTCCGGCGAATTCATCGCGTCATGGTGCTTGTGGTCATCCCGGCGAACGGCAGCTGCAGCATCCGTCAGCACTTCGCGGTCCCCGCCAGAGCGCCGCTCCGCCATCCTTTCATTCTCTCAGCGCAGAAGGCCTGAAGACGGGAGCAGGGCCAGGCCGACGTGGGAGAGGCGGTCTGGGGGCATCGGTGCCTCCTTCTTCTTTCCTTCAACAAGGCAGCAGAGCTGGCAAGGAATACGCGCAGGAGCACGGTGGCTGTTTCCCCACCCGTCCCCAGGGTTTGCGCTCAGACGTCAGTAGGGGGCGCCCGTGTCCCCACTTGTACTTGGAACATTTGTTTGCGCATTTTCCTAGTAAAGTCAGGACTTTGATGTGAAGTGAGGATTTATTTATTTTTTTTGGTCCTCACTTTTTTTCTGGACCAGGGATTAGGTTTGGCACTAAAATGTCAATTAAATTTAGATTAGGGTCAGGATTAGGTCATAGAAAGGGTTTAAAATGAATGGAAGTCAATGGAAGCCAAGGCAAGGTCCTCATTATGTATTTAACATACTGAGACATCAAGGGAAGGAAGATCATAACAATGTGTGTGTGTGTGTGTGTGTGTGTGTGTGTGTGTGTGTGTGTGTGTGTGTGTGTGTGTGTGTGTGTGTGTGTGTGTGTGTGTGTGTGT
Organism: Fundulus heteroclitus; assembly: GCF_011125445.2. Classification (NCBI taxonomy): domain Eukaryota; kingdom Metazoa; phylum Chordata; class Actinopteri; order Cyprinodontiformes; family Fundulidae; genus Fundulus; species Fundulus heteroclitus. The sequence goes on along the minus strand of NC_046363.1, from coordinate 7,009,539 downwards.
GTGTGTGTGTGTGTGTGTGTGTGTGTGTGTGTGTGGGTGTGTGTTTTAGGGGAGAAAATGAAGTTAATGCTAATGAAGTTAATGAAAACCCCTCCAAACGCTTACTTTTCAGACACATGCAAGAGAGAGCTTCAGATCACAAGAGATTTCAACGGAGGACAAGGAGACGGGAGAATGTAACAGCAGGTAGCAGAGCTGCTGCTCCACCTACATCTCCCACATCAGATGTAGATGCAAACACAGCACCAGCTATCCCAGAGCGGTCAGAGCAACATGGGACATGATTTTTATCTGAATTATGTGCTGTGTTTTTTCTGAAAATAAAATCTTTTTATCCTCCTTTCATTATTTATATTATTTATTTGTAAAATCTTATTCCGATGTCAGATACAGGACAATCTCACCTATTACTTAATTATAAGGCACAAAACGCCATGCCTACACTTTACAGAGACAGTTGATAAGACTCTGCCTGTCAGTGATATAATAGTTTAGTTTACTAAGTATATATGAAACAATATTCAAACTACTTTCATTTAACCATATTTCCTTATGCAATGTCTGACCACTTCTTGTTTTTAAAGACTTTATTACAATTCTTGTGCAGTGCAATGAAACTGCAAAAGTCCCATTACCAGTGAAAATACGGTGCCGACAACAAAATACTTTGCAAACGGAGATACCAAATAAAAATACAATGTTCAAACCCAGATTAATATCTCTTTGAATAAGGCACGGAAGTTGATAAATGTAAAGACAAAGTACAAACTCAGATAAATGTAAAGACAAAAGAGGATGCTAAAGAAACACGTTCGGTTTCAGAGACAGGTTAAAAAGTTATAGCTGTGCAGAAGATTTTGCAAACTTGATGAACAGGGTAATAAGAGCAGTGGTGTTTACAGGTGCTGGTTTGACTGTTCAGCTCTGCCCAGCTGTTAGTTTTGACATGACCAGCGTCACTGCTGTGTCATTATTTTGACTTGATCATTTCAGTGTTTGGCTCAAGGCCCCAGAGTTTCGTACGGAAATGTTTTGGTCTGTCTTTAAAGTCACTGGGAACTGTAAAAGATCTATTTTACAACATTTTTATTTGCAAAGTGTTTGTGCCATATTCTATTAAACTCAGACTTAAAATTAGATTTTTTTTCCTTCTGTACAACCTTTTTCTTTATTTTAAATAATCATTAATGTTGTCTCTAAGACAACATTTAACAGCAGAAATTCCCCATTCATTAAGAACGGTTTTGTGCGTCCTGGGTGTCTGGAGTGATTATGTGAAGGATTTGAGCCTCCTCTTTCTTTGACATCAGCTCCCAAACAGCCAGTAGTTCACACAGTTTACTCACTGAACCAAAATCAGTGAGTAAACCAAATCTGTGTTGTACTTCTTATCCACAGTGGACACGTGTTGCACCTGCAACACGCCCACTTTTTGCTTGCACAGTTTTCTTTCTGCCTTTCTGTCAACGCGGCCCTTATTTGGAATCTTTGAAGATGAGGCGCTAAACATACTATATATAAATGCAAGAAAAAAGCACCCAGAATCAGTTCCAGGTTTGATTCATCGCTTTGTGGGTGGTAAGTATTTACATTTGGATAACCTCCTCCCATAAATTTGTGAGGTTTGGTCATCAGCATATGATCTGCTGGCACAAAAAAGCAGATTGAATCACGTGTACCAAATAGCAAAAGATGTCTAAGGGATATATTAACATAATTTCAGGGAATATTTATGGATGTAGGCACCCAATTAAAGGACAAAACGTTTTGACTTATTTAAAATCCAAAGGTGCTGATGTTGCATTCATTCAGGAATCACATATAACTGGGAATGAAGAAGCTGCTAAATTGAAAGGAGGCTGGGTGGGTAAAGTGTACCATAGCTAATTTTTAATCAAACGAAATGGTGTAATGACTCTGGTTAATAAAAGCATAAGTTTTGTTATGCTTAAACAACATAATGATAAGGAAAGGCGCTTCATATGTATTGAAGCCTTGCTGGACAGAATTAGGACTGTCCTTTGTAACATTTACGCACCTAACCAGGAAGAACTTGACTTCTTTCATGAAATTAATAGCAAATTAAAAGCAAATAGGAAACACCGAGGGCCATATTATTCTAGGAGGCGACGTTAACCAGGTGATGGATGGATTTGTCAATAAAAGCACGCTGAAGGGGAAACCAGCACCTAGGGATAAGGCTGCGATCCAAATATTAGCACAGGACTGGAATCTGGTTGATATATGAAGAATCGTAAACCCACGGGAGAGATAGCTTCTGTGTTGGAAGTATCCAAAGCATATATATGGGGGAAATTCATTGCATATGCATCAAAAATTAAAGAAGAAAATAATGGGAAAGAAAAAATGTTGGAAAAAGAAATTTGTTTGTCAGAGAAAAAAATAACACAGAATTATTTAAATAATTTATATCAAACACTTTGTAATCTTAAACATCGGTTGCACAAACTATATAATAAAAAAGCTGAATATGCCTTATTTAGACTTAAAACTAAATATTATAAAGGTAGAGAAAAATGTGGCAAATTACTAGTGAGACAACTTAAACAACACGATAATTCTAATAACATCCCTCTAATTAAAAAAGATGGTAAAAAAATTCACAGCTGCCAAAGAAATAAATAGGATATTTGAAGAGTTTTATGAAACCCTTTACACATCCACTAACAAATCTGATACAGAAGAAATGAATGCTTTTCTCTCATCATTGAAGTTGAATACCATCTGATGAAAAAAGAGAAAAACTGGATTCTCCTATCACCTTGGAAGAAATCAAAACTACGATTTTGTCTATGAAACCGGGGAAGTCGCCGGGCCTGGATGGCTTTCCAGTTGAATATTATAAGAAATAAATTGACATCGTTGCCCCGGTATTGCATGATGTATATAGAGAAGCCTTTGAGTCAGGCTCTTTGCCTGGCACTCTCAATGAAGCTCTGATATCACTTATTCCGAAAAAGGACAGAGATGTTTCAGATCCTTCTAACTTCAGACCCATTACTCTCATAGGAGTAGACTGTAAAATATTAACAAAAACACTAGCATTACGGTTAGAAAAAGTACTTCTGGACATCATGAATGAAGACCAGGTAGGCTTTATTAAGAACAGATCGACAGTGGACCATATGAGAAGGCTTTCTCATTTAATACATTTGAATCACTGTGATACAACTTCTATTGCGGCGCTGTCTTTGGATGCGGAGAAAGCCTTTGATCGCATGGAGTGGAGCTTTCTTAAAGCAGCACTTCTAAAACTTGGATTTGGACCTACGTTCTGTAAATGGGTAGAAATATTATATTCTAAACCAAAAGCAGCAGTTATGACAAATGGTCAGTTATCCAAATTTTTTCATCTTTCCAGAGGGACAAGGCAGAGCTGTGCCCCACTACTTTTCATGCTGGTTGTGAAACCATTAGCAGTAGCAATAAGAATTAACCGAAGGATTTATGCAGGAGGAAAGGAGCATAAGTTGCTTATGTATGCGAATGACATTTTAGCTGATCCAATTGCTTCTATTCCAGCTCTATTATGGTGTGTTGAATCATATTCGAAATTCTCAGGATACAAGATCAATTGGAACAAATCCGAGTGTATGCCCACATCCCAAGCATGCATCTCAAGTGATATTACGCAATTTAACTTTAAGTGGATTCCTTCGGGTATGAAATATTTGGGTATACGACTTCATTCGAATTTAGAGGAAATAATGCTACTAAATATGGAACTGCTTCTTCAAAAAATAAGAACTAATCTTAACACGTGGGCAAAATTGAAACTTTCTTTATGGGGAAAGGTGGATGTAATAAAAATGGTGATAGCCCCGCTGTTTAATTATGTGTCCATGATGGTACCTGTTGATATCCCATCACAGGTATACAAACACTATGAGATTTGTGTTAAGGAGTTCCTCTGGGATAAGAAGAAACCCAGAATTAGCATCAAGAAAATGTGGTGTGCAAGGGAAATGAGATGCATAAAATATGTAGGATGTCGCATTTACAACATTTATATAGGAGTTATCTGAGGGGACTCTAAGAATTTTTGTGAATATAGGCACAGAACCGTGCACATGGTACCATGTGCATGCACCCCAGCATACATTTTTCCTTTATTGATCAGAGATCTTCCTCAACGTTTGCATACCTGGTTCTGCCTCATGTTCTGCTCTCTACACACCCAGATTCAACCATAAACGGTCAATGCAAAACACCTCATGAATGTTAATGTGCATTTAAATGAGCCAGCCGTTCATTGTTTTTATTATGGTTAACAATGGCACCCATGTAGAAAAAGCATAAACACTGAATTAATTTTTAACAGAAAGGCATTTATTAAATGTGTTAATCAGAGGTAAACACACAAATGTTGTCCACATTAAAAATAACTTGTTTTAAAGGGAAACTGATTGCTATTGTAGATCATGGCATCAGAGACAGAGGTGAGTAGAGTAAAAAAAATTTACTCAAGTAAGATTAGCAGACATATTTCTACTCAAGTAAAACTAAAAAGTAGCTAACCAAGAAATTTCTCAAGTAAAAGTTGAGGTCCTCTGTAGCAAGGCTATTCAAGTACTGAGTAACTAATCATAACATCTGATTTAATATTTAAAAGTGATCTAATCAAACAGACAAAACATAAGTGTAAATTCTTGTATCATAAAGACTTACAAATTATATTTTTAAAAATATATATACAAAATACAATCACAAAATAACAAATTTGTTTAGTATCCTCTGCCTGCCTTTGGCTGATGTGGGCGGGGGTCATGTTGTTGCCAGGAAACATGGCATGAATATCCGATCTATGACATCATGGCTTCTGTCCCTTTGTGACATCATCAGCAGCCTTTGAATCACAGACTTCAGCAAATAATTCCATTCCTTCAGAACCCTGATAGTGAATGCATCTCTTGAGTCACTCTTGCGTGTTGAGAAAAACCCAGTTTTTCAAAGAGCGAAGAGAAACCAGTCCAGTCATCTCTTAAAGAAGCTTTGTGTTGAAAACGAAGCTTTGTGTTGAAAACCAGCCAACAAGTCTGTTTACTACAGAGTCTGTCAGCAGACGTTCATCTGTGGAGATTAGCTGCCGTCGGAAAGAAACGCTGAAATTTATCAGCTCTTCATTCAGCGACAGCAAATCAGGTGAGTTGAACTTTGCACACTTTAGAAGATTTTCCTCTTCTGAAGAGTGAGCAGTCCAATAACCAACTTTCTAAACCAATCAAGTCGAAGCGCCAACATGTCGACCAGATCTAAAGCAGAGATTACCAGGAAAGTTACATTTGGTCTTCTTCAAAGTGAGACAGCTGTTGAAGAAAACACCAGAGCTGTTGTCATGATGTCAGAGGTGGAGTTTCATGCCGCCTTAGGCTCCAAAGACCAGAAGATCTCAGCTCTGCAACAAGAAAACGCTGCATTATCAGAAAACTTGAAGAGTCTCGCCTCCGAGCTTCATAAAATGGAGGTAGTGCACCAACATGCCAACAAGAAGGCTAGGCAGCTTGAGTCTGAGCTAACTACCGAGAGGAAAAAGGTCCAGGAAGCTGAGATCTCCTTTAGACAATTAGCTCCAGGAGTTAAAGCTGCACCGGTCCACCAACATGAGGACGAGAAAACGGCTTTAAGAGACGAAGTGTTGAGGTTGACTCAGATTGTAGAAAAGCAGCAAACTGAGCATGAAGACGACGTTGCTGTTCTGTATGATGAGCGGATTAAGACCAACAAAGACCGTCGAGATGCCATCAGAAGGGCCGATCAGCTGAAAGTATCTCTGATGGCAGAAAAGAACAAAACAAGAGAGATTGAGATCTGTTCGGCCAAGCAGATGGAGGAAATCTCTAAATTACAAGCTGCTCTGGTCAAAGTGGAGAGAAATTTGGAGGAAGAAAGAAAGCAGTGGGAGCAGGAAAAACTCCGTCTTCTGACCAATAACCAAGAAACATCTGAGGTGGAACAGCTGAAATATCAGCTGCAGGAGCAGACAGTTAAGCATGAAGATCAGGTTGCTGCTCTGTATAATGAGCTGATCAGGAAGAACAAGGAGAGTCAAGATGCCATCAAAAGGGCCGAACAGTTGAAGGAAGACCTGACTGAAGAGAAAAACAGAGCAAAAGAGGCCGAGGACTGCTTAGCCCAGCAAAAAGAGGAGACATCTAACCTCCAGGCTGCTCTGGTCCTCATGGAGAGAACTTTGGAGGACCAGCGGCGGCAGTGGGAGCAGGAAAAATCCCATCTTCTGACCAAAGAACAAGAAAGAGATGAGCTGGAGCAGCTGGTGAAGCACTTAGAGTCACAGAAAGCTGAGGCAGAACAGGAGATAGCTGCTCTGCGTTTGGAGCAGCAGAAAAACAACCAAAGTCATCAAGATGCTGCAAGAAAAGTCGTTCAACTGGAAATTGCTCTGGTTGCTGAGAAGAGCAGAACAAAGGAGGCTGAGAACTGCTTGGCTGAGCAAGTGAAGGAAAGCTGTGAAATAGAGGCTGCTTTGGTCAAAATGGAGCAAGACGTGGAGAACCAAAGACGGCTCTGGGCCCAGGAAAAGTCCAGTCTTCTGACAGAGCAGCAGAAAGCTGTCAGAAATGTGGAAGCAGCCAGGAAAGACGTTCTGGAGGTTCTGCATGATGAAAGGCAGGAGTGGCAAACAGAGAAGTCCTGCCTTCTAGAGATGGTTGCAACAACAGAGGAGCTTCTGAAAGAGGCGGAGGTGAAGAGAAAAGCTTCAACACTGAACCTGATAGAGAAACTGAAAAACCTGCAACAGGAGATGGACAAATTACAAGAAAGCAAACCCAAAAAGAAATCTTTAAGGAAAAGAATCGCCCAGATCTTTAAAAGGTCCAAAAAGGCTCCATCTCAGTCTGAAAACTGACCACCACTGAACCTCATGAAGCCTCCTCCTACCAAACCATCAAACTGACAAAATCTTTTAACTTTTAACCCCTTACCTTAACCCCCTTTTGAAAATGGCAACCATTGCAAAATGTCCAGCACTCCTCGGCACAAAACTATTCAAAAACAATTGAATTGTAAATGAAAAAGTTCTGGCTCCCTACCAGGGTAACTAGTTTTACCCTGGTGAGTGGAGTGGGGCTGCACGGTGCAGCAGTTGCTAGCACTGCTGCCTCGCAGCAACAGATCTGGCTGCATGGAGTTTGGACGTTCTCCCCGTGCATGCGTGGGTTCTCTCCGGGTGCTCCGGCTTCCTCCCACAGTCCTAAAAATGTACCTTTTAGCTTAATTGGCCTCTGTAAATTGATCACAGGAAGTGACCCTGTGACTGCATGGTTGTTTATCCCCAGTCTGTGTCGCCCTATGGTTGACTGGAGACATGTCCAGGTTATTCCCCACCCCCTCTGACACTTTGTTTGTCTTTTTTATTTAGTCTTACTCTTAAAATATATTCATAATAAAAACATTTAAAATAAAAAAATAAATAAAAATAGACATAATAATCCAGCCACAAGAATGCTTTGTGCTCCTTGTGTTGGTCCCAAGCCCAAATAAATGGAGAGGGTTATGTCAAGAAAAACATTCATCTGCATGATGGATATCATAGCTCTTAAAGCTTTTGGAAAGAAGCTCTTTTGGAAAGAAGCTCTTTCTGAGTCAATTAAGTTTTTGATTTGATGTTTCTAAAGCGTTTCTGATGGAGGTGGATTGCCCATAGGTGGAATATGTGGCCGTACCTCTGGCCGTTCTCTGGACTCTTACAGCATAAACCAAGTCCAGATCTTGCAGACGGCATCCCACAATATATATGTGTATAGTTGTGTGTCACTATATAAAGTCGAACCATGATCGAGGTCTGATGTGGAGGGAAACATCATCATGCAGTTCAAGTATAATTCAAGTATAAATGGATGAATTACATCTTTGTGTAAATGCAGGTGTTGTCTCAAGGCCTCCAGTGTTTGTAAGAGAACAATGAAAAAACTGCAGCAGGCAGGTCGGGGCGGAAGTTGTTGAGATTTTTAAGCATGTTTAGCTTCCATAACAATGTCCAAAGCCTTGAAGGTATCTCTGGGCGCTGTTTAATCTATCATATGAAAATGGAAAGGTATTTCTCTGGTGTTTGGATGACATTTTCATCAACTAAAAAAAATGTGATGAAAAAAAGAATAGAACCGATTATTTTGTTGTCACTATAACAAGTAGACCAAAGTACCCTCCTGGCCACGTGTTATAACAGAAATATAATTAAAAAAAAGTTCAAAAGTCACGTAGCCCTTACAGGATTGTGCATAAAGGTCATGAAAGACTTAAAATAGATATTTTTTAAAACTATACAAAAAAATGACAATTACAAAATAACAAACTCAGATCGGAAAACTCTTTTCTGATTTGATTTTTTTTTCAATGTAACAACAATAAAACCAATACTTTAAAGCAGTTCATGTATATACACTTTGTTAGAATAGTGCAAAGATCTTCCAGTTATAATTTCTACAGCAGATAGAAAATAACAGTAAAACAACAAAGCTTGTGTACAAACAAGAAGTCTCACTTTGAATAAACTGTAGGTATGTCTTTGGTGCATGTTTTATTAAAACTAGCCTGTTCTATATTCACTGAAGTTACCCATGATGGACAGAGTAGCCAGAAAGTTTACTCAAGTAAGCTCTTAGCAGTAAAGATTTTATGGGATTCTTCATAAATAAAATTGATTCCATTAAAATAAAATAATTGGCATCCTCCCAAACATGATTACCTTGTCCTCAGTAAGTGAGGCAACATTGGAGGAATCTTTAGAACCTGCGCAGTGTCTGAACTGTTTAGAAGCAGTAGAGCTTTCTGAGCTACGTAAAATTTTAGCTTCATCTAAACCTTCTACCTGTATGTTAGACCCAATACCAACCAAGTTAAGGAGGTATTCCCTTTGATCAGTGGCCCTATTTTAGACATGATTAATCTATCATTAGTAAATGGATTTGTACCACAGGCTTTCAAAGTAGCTGTTATTAAACCTTTACTTAAGAAACCATCTCTTGATCAAGATGAATTAGTAAATTACAGACCTATAACTAATCCTCTTTTTTTGTCTAAAATTCTTGAGAAAGTAGTTGCTAATCAACTATGTAAACATTTACAAAGTAATAACCTACTTGAAGAGTTTCAGTCAGGCTTCAGAGCTCATCATAGCACTGAAACAGCTCTGGTGAAGGTCACCAATGATATTCTCATGGCCTCAGATAATGGACTTGTGTCTATACTTGTCCTGTTAGATCTCAGTGCAGCATTTGATACAGTTGATCACAATATTCTCCTACAAAGACTTGAGCATACTGTAGGGATTAAGGGGAAAGCATTAGGCTGGTTTAAATCTTATCTGCCGGACAGATTCCAGTTTGTTCATGTTAATAATAAATCTTCTTCAAACTCTAGGGTCACTTGTGGAGTACCACAGGGTTCAGTCCTTGGACCAATTCTCTTTACTATATATATGCTTCCGATTGGCATAATTATCAGACAGCATAGGATTAATTTCCACTGTTATGCTGATGACACTCAGCTATATTTTTCCATAAATCCTGATGAATCCAATCAGTTACTTCGACTACAGTCATGTCTTGATGACATCAAAAATTCTGACAAGACAGAAGTTGTAATCTTTGGGCCAGAGTCCTCAAAAAATAAACTTCTTAATCAATCACTTAATCTGGATGGCATTAACTTGGCCTCTGGTAATTAAGTAAAAAATCTTGGTGTTATTTTTGACCAAGACATGTCATTTAAATCCCACATTAAACAGGTTTCCAGAGTTTCCTTTTTTCACCTCCGGAATATCGCCAAAATTAGAAACATTCTGTCCAGGTGTGATGCTGAAAAACTAGTCCATGCATTTGTTACTTCAAGGCTGGACTATTGTAATTCTTTACTATCAGGAAGTCCACAAAATGTAGTTCAAAGTCTTCAGCTGATCCAAAATGCTGCAGCAAGAGTTCTGATGAAAACAACAAGAGGGATCATATTTCTACAATTTTAGCTTCCCTTAATTGGCTTCCTGTTAAATCAAGAATATCATTTAAAATTCTCCTAAAACTTTCCTGTTTGACTCTCTTGTTGTGTCTCTGCTGTCTTTTCTAACCCCTAGTCGGTCGAGGCAGATGACCGTTCATACTGAGCCTGGTTCTGCTGGAGGTTTTCCTTCCCGTTAATGGGGAGTTTTTCTTTCCACTGTCGCTTCATGCTTGCTCGGTTGAGGGAATGCTGCAAAGCCGTGGACAATGCAGACGACTCTCCCTGTAGCTCTACACTTGTTCAGGAGGAGTGAATGCTGCTTGTCAAGACTTGATGCAATCAACTGGGTTTCCTCATATAGGAAATGTTTTGACCAATCTGTATAATCTGATTGAATTTGACTTCGTAAAATAACTTGGAGGAGATTACATCTAGCTCATCATTCTGAGGAAGGAGGGAGTCCAGGAGGAATTTTGGGCATCTGTGACTGCCCAAAATCGCACATTGTGTACCGGGCATAAGTGGGAGTTGTACCCAGGTTAGGGACCACCAGACAGAGCTCAGCTCAGAAGCTGAGAGGAAGCCAGCTGCTGTGATCAGAGACTTTAGTTAAGGTAAGGGAGCCTGATCAGCTTATTGTGCCATTCTTCATATACTCACTTTAAAGAACGGTTAGGAGGATAAAACCGACTCATTAAAAACTGAGTACAGAGTAGAAATAATAGTCTCTTAAGGGGGCTTAGAGGTCTTCTAAGCCCCCTGAGAACATCAGGACTGGTGAAAGATGTTTTTTCAAGGGCAAATAAACAGAATATAACATTTACATAAAGAATCATGGTGTAGGATGCGTGTTGAGTCAAAGGTTAACTTTAATATTGATGTGTTGAAGGCTGTTTTCTGATACTCTGACAGCAATATTTTTTTATTTAGTATTCACAGCCTGCCTTTGGTGTGTGTGTGTGTGTGTGTGTGTGTGTGTGTGTGTGTGTGTGTGTGTGTGTGTGTGTGTGTGTGTGTGTGTGTGTGTGTGTGTGTGTGTGTGGTCTATCGGGGATTTTCTTGTCTGAATGGGATGTTTTGTGGTAGCCTGTCACCTGCCTTGTGAGACCGTGGTGGACAGAAATTGTAGGAGGAAACATAGGCCGAGTCCCCACCAACAAAATCAGCAACTCATAAACATTTGTCATTGTTTATTTGCTATGGCAGTGAGCATAAAATATACTTGCAAAATCAGCTTCTTTGAACCCGAGACCAGTTACACATTTGTTCATTTTGCAGCCATAAACTTCTCTTATTTTATTGGGATTGTACCAAATAAAGAGAGGGAGGCAGGCCTTTGTCCCCTGATTTGATACCTTATAGAATCACCTTTTGCTGCAAACATAGTTGCAACTCTTTTGGGATGTGTCTGTAAGATTTTAGATGTAAATGTTTGCCTTTCTTCTTTGCAAAACATCTCAGGCTATGTCAGATCGGTCAGATTTGTGTTTGCAAAAGGTAATTATCAAGTATTGTCACAGATTCTCCTTTGGATTTAGTTCAGTATGACTGTGCTATTGTAACATACAACTTCTTTGCACACATCACAGTGGACATATGGCTACCGTCTTTGTTGGCCAGATCACCCTTGTGAAAGAGCTCTTGATCTCAATGGGTCTTTTGTTAGGTTAAATAAATATTTTATGGCGGAAAAAAAGTTTCGATCTAAAATCATTTCTCTTGCTGTTTACCTGCTGGAAAGTAAATCTCCCCAATTTTAAGCCTCATGTTGACTCTAACGGGTTTTCTTCCAGGATTGCCCAAATGTAGCTCCAAACATCTTCCCCTAAACTCTGACCAGCATTCTTGTCCCCAGAGCTAGCCCTAGTAGTCATTTTAGAGCATTCTGGGAGTAAACCATCAACCATCAATGGATCACAATCCCTAGGCAGACTTTAAAGATTTAATTAGCTGGAGAAACTATTCAACTTTTAATATTTGCTAATACTCCCCTCTGTATAATTGCCACTTTTATGTGGTAAAGGGTTTGTTATGTAAAGGGTGGTGTACTGCTAAGATCCTGACAGCCATGTTATCCAGAGTCTTAGCACCTGGCAGGGCCGCGTAATTAAGGAGTACCAGCGAGAAATAGTCAGACTCACCTCAACACACGGTTTGGGTCTTCATGACGATGTTTGTTCACTGATGTTCTCTAACACCGATGGTTTGACAGAACAGCTTTATTTGTACTGATATTAAATTACATAGAGTTGGACTCTGTTTGCTAATTAAATTAGATCTGAAGACAATATGTGCTGCATTTTATTTAGGGTGTGAGAGTAAAGGACCCTGAATTCAAATGTTTTTTATGAATACATGTAAAATAACTCACAAACCAAGCTCCTTTTTCTACTCCAGAATTACATGCCACTTTGTATTGATCTAATAAAAAAAATATATCAATTAGACATTGCAGTTATTTAAAAGGTTTAAGGGGTGTGAATACGTTTGCAGGAGACAGTAAATGAATGTGGCGTTTATGTCGGACAGTCTAAGGAAAGACATAAGCGTGCTGCTCTAATAACTCAGATGGACTGTTTTTCACTAAAAAACATTATGTCCAAGATTATGCTCTTAAATATTTACTGCACTGTAAAAATAGAAGTGAATCTGTGAATCTCTTGGTATTTAACATCAAAGCTTTTGGATATCGAGCTTTTTCTTACTTTATTTAAAATGTAACTAATTTCACAATCCCTTGTGCAAGCCTTCCTTCAGATTGTACACACAACAAATGTTTGTGAAAGCGTGCTCTGCAAACCAAAGACATGCACAAGTGTCTCTGGTGGCCCCTGCTGTCTTGAGAGTTTCGCAGTTAAACTCCAAATAATTTCTAATCAAAAAGTGAAATTGCCTATGGCTCTGCACATGATCAGTCATCACACAGCTTCATGGAGGATCATGGTTTATTAAACAGTTGCTGCTTATGTGTCTAAGTTTTATCACATGCACGTTATTGTGTGGCTAAGCAATAAATCACAGTTCAGCATCCAGGCCTTAGCTGTTTTATTCACACATAAATTCTTGCTTTTAATTACATAGATTCATTTATTTAATCACTTGCTTTCACAATACTCTGATCTCTTTTTGACAGCAGATACGCGCAACAACAAACAACACAGATAAGAAGTTGGTTTCACGACATCTGCGGGGGGTGGAGGGGCAGGGCGTGTTCACCCCAGACTCAGAAATGCGTACAGGGTGTTGTTGTCATGGGTACAATGATGAAACTACCCAGTATGTAAACATAAATCTCTGAACACCAGCACAGATGCAGCTATAAATACACACCAGCACATGTGGAATGACCGTAAATATATAACTCTCCAGTATGATTTCCTGATTTACTTAACATCAAAAAACAAAAAAAACAAAAAAAAAAACGAATCACTTGCGTTGAAAAGAAAAAGAAACTTTGGACAAGGACAATAATATATAAAAAGTCTTTCTGTCCCTTGGTTGTAAAGGCGGTAGAAGTCTTTAGATGAACCTTGTTATCACCACCGGGAATGATCATGCAGCAGTCGTTTGCAGAAGCTGACCAGGAGGGGGACAGAGTGAGAGGACAGGGAGGGTAGCACGAGGAAGAGCATAACTCAATACACACGCAGCATGAGGACGAATGCTGAGCAACAGTTTAAACTTTGAAATCCAACAGGTTGCAGTCGATCTTGTAGTAGACGTAGGGGTAGTACTCCTGCTGGCTCAGGTTCAGGCCTGGGATGTCCATTGCAGACTGGAACAAAGCAGAACAAGAGGTTGTGTTAGTTATTAGTGTTGAAGCAATGATTTGAGTTTTATCTGATGAATCATCTGAAACACAGCTTAAATCTCGCTAAGTTTATGGAATCAATGTTTAATTTACTGCCCTGGTTTATTTAAAACCAACATAGTGGAAAGATTACTTCCTAAGTCTATCCTGTCCCACAACATTAACACAATGAAAACAATCAAAACAACCGAGCAGAAAGATCTAGAAGGTCTAACATTGTTGAAAATAAGCTATTTCCTTTTCCATAGAGCAAAGCAACAACACAGAATTCTCAAAAGTAGTGAACAGCTACATTTTTAACACCATAAAAGTTGACTAAAATGCTGTTTTGCATCTAAAATATTTAAGCTTCCTTAAGAGTCGGTTCCAGTACCAGAATGTAAAGATGCTTTAAAACTGTAAGACTTCTAAACTGGTAGCATTGTGCATTGTTCTCTTCCTCCAGTAATGAGCTCCTAGAGACAGCGGCTTACAAGACAAATCAACGCAGCTGCTTAGAAATATTCACAGTTATAAAAAACCAAAAGCTTTGATAAATTGTATAAATAGAATTGGTTTTTTTCTTCAACTACAGAGTAGGAATAATTAATTCTACTTTTACATTCATTGGTATTTTACTCAAGGTTATCATATTGTGGGAGTCTTCCTCTGGTGGATACCTAGTTAAATGTCCACATTTCTTCTGTTTTTTCTGTTTCATTGCATATGTGGAATGTCACTGGTGTTGCCACAGTAATTGTTTTATTAACTTTTTTGAGAGTGATGACTTCAGTTTGATATTTTGTCCTTTGTTTTATTTTTAACATCAAACAACAGGGTCTCTTCATTCTAATTATTTTTTAACTAGTTTATTGTCACTTCTAAATTACGACTGCTTCCAAACGGAGAAACTAGCTTGCGGTGACCTGCTGTTACCACCAGAGGGAGCTCAGCTTCCACAGTTACACTGAAAACAAACTCAAAACCAGCAACAACTAAAACAAAGAGAAGAGGAAGAATATTTTTCACGACAACGTTTTCTGTCATAAAAAATAATTCACGATGCAGTCAAAGTGCAAAAACAGCTAAATGTTTTTAGGAGAGGGACGTAGTTGTAAAAAACAAAGAGGATGTTCTTAGACTGAAGTCAATCTTGACATGTCTTCCTTTGTAAATTACCTAAAAAAAAAAAAATATTGCAAGGACAGAATTTTCCCAGCCTTTAAAGATGTTGATTATTTTCCTGATGCTGGTCAAAACATGAGTTAAACAAGCCACCTGGCTTACAGCATGTTATTTTTGCACTGGGAGCCCTAAACAAGGAGAGTACTATTATGATAGCATTTTGAGTTAATCAAAAAAATCTAATTTAAGTTATAACACAAAGGGGGGGGGGGGGTCAAAATCACATTTTTGTAGAAGTTTCCCTAATATATCATAAAAATGCTTACATTAGATGCTTTAGAGGTTTTTACTACTTGTACATACGTAGTAGAACTATGACATATATCAAATCACAGCCATTAACAATTTCAATGGAGGAAAGAGTATAGATCTAGATATATCTCTATATCAGACAGACAGATATACTAATATCTTCCAGATACCCTGCATTTAAACCCTGCTGGCCAAAAATGCACTTGGCCAGTTGAATCCTCAGACTTTATAGATCCTGGGGACAGAGATGCTAAAACTCTAGGAAAGAGGTCAGGTTACCATACTGATGGACAAAGAATAAGGATATGGGTAGATTAACATAATTACCTCATTTTAAAATATCACAATTACATCTCTTGGTAATATGCTAATATCATGTAGTAACATAAGTGTGTCCATTACTGTAGCCACATTACTGTTTGTATTATAGAATAAATTATTAGAATCCAAAGTACAGTCCATGTTGTTTTACTAGCAAAAGCTTGCATTTCTTCAATGGTCATAAGAGTAGTAGACGGGTGTTATCAAAGCACTCACATCAATGATAGCTGCTGCGCTGCTGTCTAGGTGTTTGTACAGGTCATTGAGCACCTCCCGCAGCTTCTTCATGGTCTTCTTGTTGGGCTGCAGGAGCATTGCCTGAAAGTTCACTGGCAGCCCGTATCTACAAGGAAGCATCGTGGGAAACGACTTCAGCACCACTCCGTCTATGCTCAGCATGGAAACCCCCAGTGTTACATGAATACCTCAAAACCGATTCCACAAAGACCCTTAGTGCTTTAATGTGAATCCACGCAATGAAGGCTTCACTGAAGTTCACTTTTAACCACCGGACAAGGGGGCCCTGCAGAGACAGAAAGAAGAGCGTCTGTTATACATGGACTTCACTTCTAGGTTTATCTGTCAGGTACGGTTTAAACGTTTACTTTCCATCTAAATTATTATAGGCACACCTCTGACTCTGCAGAAGGCCCCAGCTTCTCTCTCTGTACCTGAGGTCGATAAGCGAGTCTCCCTGCTGCTGGTTACACAGCAGACACGTTTAAGCTGATTCAGGGTGTACCTGGTCTTTTCACTTAAAAGCAAACATTGCTAGTTTTCACAGAGAACATGATGGGAAAAAAATCCTCCAGGATGACATTTCCCACATTGGGCCAGGGGTGTTTATTTATATAATTTATGATAAAGCTTGTAGAACACGAGCTAAAATTATTGAAAATACATGTACACAGTGGTTATAACAGTCTAAAACAGTAGTATAGGTTTAAATACTGTACTTTTAATGACTTTCTATTTCTAAACTGTTGTGATGGCAGCATGTGCAGCCACACAATGAATGGTCTGGTAACCCTTTTCATTTAAATAAATCTTTTACCTTTCACTGTACTGTATTTCACTCTTTTGCTTAGGGGACTTGGCACGGGTTAACTATTTGGGTGCACAAATTTAGTTGACTCATTTTGTCATTTCTTGCTTTTTTGCTTTACTTTAAATGAATATACTTTTCATTTGAGTTGCCAGTTCCTGGGAGTCTGCCATGTGGTTGTGGCCAGGAAAGGAAAGGAGTCCCCCGCTGCAAAGGCTCTCCTCAATGGCACTGAGGCCTAGTTGGACTCTTCCACTTGGTTTTAGAAGGTGTAGGAAGGGTTTTGTTCTTTTTTTTTTTTTTGGGGGGGGGGGGGGGGTTGCAATTAAATTTGGTAAGTCTAATTATTTAAGTCCTTTTTCCTCATAGGTTGCTGATTTGGTATTGTCCAGATTAGTTTGGTCTTTTGTTGCAGTTTTTGTTTAAGTAGATGTATTTCATGTTCCCCTTGTGTCAGTTTGGAAGGTCAGTTCCTGTGTTAAGTTTGGGGGGGGGGTTTTGTAAAAAAAAAAAAAATTGTTACAATTTTTTCCTCAAAGACTTCCCTGTGCTCCTTCACACTTATATAGAAAAACAAACAATCTAACAGGAATCAGTCAAGCTATATGTAAGCATTGACTTCACTTACAAACTGCTTCTTCTTATCTGTGGAGAGCCTCGTCATCTCCTCCTTGTCAGCCTTCATCTCCTCTTCGTTGTACTGGAAATCTCTCACCGTGAATCTGCCAGGACCGAAAGCTTCATTTAATCCCACAAACGCCTCTTCGTGTAAAGCCACAGGCCTTGAAAGACGGCTCGGTCAGGGGTGGGATAACGGCTAGGATTAAATTCAAGATTCTTACTTGTTCTCTCTGGCTTTGTGTTTGAAGTCGTCTATGGCTTTCCTGAACAGGGTAACGCTGAACAGCCCACTGTCGCTGTCCTCAAACAGCAGACTGGAGGAAAACGGGAATTATGGGTTTAATATGATCGCGAGATTGGAAAGATTAAGTCTCTGTAAACCTGAGTTACAGAAAGAGGTGTGAAAATGGTCAGTGTGGCAGTTTCATCTGATTTTTATTACATACTTTGAGGATCGAGGCACCACCATCTCAGCCAGTGTTTCATATGTTTTCTCCCAGTCGCCATAGGATACCCTACAAGAACAAAGCAGCGGGTTACTTTCTGATCCAAAGCTTTCAGTCAATCATGACTGTGTGGAGGCTGACTAGAAGCTAGACTCACTTTGGTACAACCACCAGCATAGTAATCAGGTACTCTGAGTCGAGGACGAAATTCTCCTTCTTGACAATATCAGCCAGGCTCCTGGTCAGCAAACTCCCCCTGGTGGTAGAAACAGTGTTACAGCAACGCAAACCCAAAGATGAAGAAACAAAAAGGGACCTGCCAGCCTTTTTATGAGGAGGATTTGATGACCAGATGGGAATCAGCAGAGTAATAAAGCCCCACAGAGACGCCTTCACCGCAGCACTTCTTGATTCTCTCTCACAAACAGCGCCTCAAATCACACAGAGTTCAACGCAGATCTTTTTCAGGTGTATATCACTTACGCGTTCTTCCTTTCCAAGTTCTGCAGGTTTCCCTTCAGGTTATTATAAGCTGATGCTCTGGCCTTTAGGTCATTGTCAATTTGGGTCACTTGCTGAACAAAACAAGTGAGAAAGACTTAATGACTTACAAAGAACCTAAAAGCATTTGATGGCAAATTCAACAAAGATGGAAACAAAGGCAAAACCAACCACTTATTGCCAAGACATAAATAATCCAGCAAACTAATGATCATTTAGCAAACTAATATGCATTTAGATTATTTAAATCTAGCTGGCAGACCTACCTTTGAGATGATTTCGGAGATGTTTTTAAGGGACTGTTTTATGGGATATTTGGCCATGTCCCACTGGAACCGTGTGATGTAGGTGACGAGGTCCACTAAGACACAGATACAAGCGTCTGTCAAGCCATTTCTTTCTGATTATCAGACGATGTTAGACAGAAGGTGGGAGAATCTTGCACTTTTACTGGATCACAGTGTCTTGGTAGTTTTTCCTCAATATGTCACATTACAACCACAAATCTGAAGGCATTTCATCAGTATATGATAGACTAACATAAAGCAGCCTATATTTGTAAAGAAGAAGAATACTTTTTTTTAAATGCATTCTTAATGCAAATCTTAAAAGTGTGGTGTGCAATTGTATTCAACCCCCCTTACTTTGGTACCCCTAGATAAAATCCAGTAAACTCCCCTAAAAGGAAAGTCAACCTGTGTATAAATAATCTCATTATAAATCCAGTTGCTCAATTAAGGCCTGAAAGATTAGTAAGAGAACATAGGTTACGAAAAAGGCCTGAGCTTTTCAATATCTCATACTAGAATATTTCATCAGGGTAACTCTTCGTTGTGCACTCTACAAATCTGGCCTTTACTTGTCGCTCTTTCATAGTGAGGAAATGTTGGGGGGAAAAACACCATATGAAGTCTCATTTGCTATTATTGCTGTAGGAGACAGAAGGTGCTCTACTCAGATCAGACCTAGGCTGAACCTTTTGACCTATATCCAAAACTCTGTGTGATGGAAAACGAGTGCTAACATCCCAGAAGAGAAACATGGTGATGGCAGCATCATGCTGTGGGATGACTCCTCCTCAGCAGGAACAGGAGAATTGGCCAGAGACAATGAGAAGATGAATGGAGCTAAATACAGAGCAATCCTTGTAGAAAACCTGCTGAAGACCAGAAACGTCTTCGAACTGGAGCGCAGCTTCACCTTCCATCGAGGCAATGACCCAAAGCATACAGACAGAGCTACAACGGAAATAATCATGGCAACTGTCTGTATCAGAATGGCCTAGTCAAAGTCTAGACCGAAACCCAACTGAAAATTCATGAATTAGAAATGTAGGATCACTCCATCCCGTCTGACTGAGCTAGAGTTATTTTGCAAAGGAAAATGGACCAGAAACTCAGCTTCTGCATGTCTGAAGCTGGTTGAGGCACGACTCAAGACCTCGAGCTGAAACTGCAGTAAAAGTTTCTACAAAGAACTGCCTCAGGCGATCTGAATACAAACACCATCATTAATTTGTAAAAGATTTTAAAACACAATGCATCCTTCTACATCCAAATTTTGCACAGTGTTGGTCTATGAAATCCAGATTTGAGGTTGTAATGTGACAAAAATTCAAAACTTCAGGTAGTATATATTTATTTCTGGAATTCTCTGGAATTGCAGAGAACAGAGCAAAGTAAAAGTAGCATTTCCTGAAACCTGTAACATGTACTGTAAAAGGTCTACCTGTAAAAGTTTTATACATTTTTGCTACGTTAAATTGATTAGAACTTCAAATTAGGACTAAATCACTGAGGGGAAACCCCTTTTTATTTTTTAGATTATCCAGAGTAAACCAGCTTTAGTTTTGTTACACTGTTGCTAAATCCCAGTTAAAGTCATCAGCGTACCTCCGTTGGCCAGCAGGTTCTCCTGCACTTTGTCCCGGCTGTCCTCCAGCACATCAGCCATGTACTGAGCAACCTTCTTCACCACACTGCGAAAACCCAGAAGACACCAAATTACGATGTGCTCTCATAAGCCACAAGCAAGGAGCTCCTGCCGCTCCTGAAACATCAAAAGCTTTCGCACATAAACGCCAGCGTGAGCTTTTGACAACGGCTGGTTCCAACACAGCCGACTTTCAGGGTTCAACATCGTGAATGACACCGTTCAGCAGCGCATCAAAGCATTTTACGTTCGCCAAGTCGCAGCAAAGGGCTGAAAGCTGCACGACAAACATCAGCTACGTGTGCTTTATTTTAGCATCCCCATGCTTGTTATAGATCGCATAAAAAGTGTTCAAAATCTGTTGCACCCAAAGCCTAAATGATTCAGCGCTGACAAACACATGTCTGTTATTACAATTTCTTTTCAGATTTTCTTAACATAAACTTCAAACAGGAACTAGATTAATCACCGGCAGACAACCAATGCTGTGTTGTAAGGTCGGTTTTTCTCGCAGATGTGGAAATGCCCACGGTGGAAGCAGAGCACAGCTCAGGCAGTAACAGCGGCGTGTGAGCTTTGGATGAAAAACATTTCCAGCCGGGTAAATTTATGCCACATGCATCATATGGGGGGGAAAAAAGGGTTAGAAATAAAGAGCTGCTGATGTGTCACCCAACTGTAAATGGCTAAGTTTAGACTCCAGAAGCTCACTGGTGTCAAGTTCCTGCAAAATTCCTCAAGGCTACAAAGTCAGGGAAGAGACCAGAGAACGGTGAACCGGCTACAGCTGACCGTCAGTGGAGCATGTTCAAGTTATTGATAGGGAAGCACCGATCATGCTTTTCACTAGTCGATACCGATGAACCGCTTTCTTTAAAAATCTACCTTATAATTCCAATTTATTTTTTTGAGGACACAAAAAAAAAAGAAATAAGAATATCCTGCATATTAAGACATAGTAGTTTAGAATAAAACAGAAAAAAAAGAGTTGCAATTCTCATTATAATCTCCAATTATAAACTAAAACATACTCTTTTTTTACGTGTGTGTGTGTGTGTGTGTGTGTGTGTGTGTGTGTAGGGGGGGATTTGTAAACTACAGATCAAGTCAATGGAGAGAAAATTGTCCAATATTGAACTGCTTAGTGCTTTTGATCATCAAAAGTTAGAAAAACAAACCATTTCTAGTTATGAAGTCTGAAGCAACATGCATACCTTTCAACAAACGAATCTAACTTGGCCAGTTCATCTGAAAGTCCAACCAAGACATCAAGCGTTCCAACCTGTTACATACAACAACAACAAAAAAAAAATTATTAGGACTTTTGTTGCATTACTTGTGGGATTGTCTTCCAAGCAGGGTCACCTAGTCTGTGTTTGAACACGGGCATCTGGAGCCTAACCAGCCTGCAGTGACACCCAGTGGGGCCCTGTGAGCTTAGGGTGGCGCCTCTCTGTCTGGGGCTGCTCATGCATCGCTAATGATTCCAGGAGGACACCGCAGCTCCACGCAGAAACAACGTCAGTACCGTTACGTCGTGTTCAGCACGGAGACGAACTGAACCAGCGGTCTGAGCTGCTCTGTGGATCAAACCTTTGCCTAAGCAACACTGCAGCAAACCAAGACTGCTTTTCAAACTCACTCTTAACGGCGGAACACACACGGTGAGTTATCTAAATCCTAGATCGATTTTATATTGCATTTACAAATGGGTGGGGGGGGGGCAATGTCCTGAAAAGTGAAAGGTAGAAAATTGTGCCAATTTACAAGAGCAGACACACATCATGATTCACTGCACAGGAGCTTATGGGGGGGGGGAAAGCAGAACAGAGTGAGAAACAGAGAAGTGCTGGAATCCATTCTAACCTTGAGGTCTGGGATGCTGAACTTGTGATTGGTGGACAGGATGTTAGTGCGTGTGGTCGCTGCCATCAGTTTGTCCCATGTCTGTTGGCAGGTCTTCTCGCCGGGAGCGGAGATCAGCCAAAACTCGGTCATGTTTACACCTCCGGAGAAGCCTCAGAAAACTGTAAGGAAAGCCGCTTTAGGAATGTTGTCTCTGTTGTTCCCGCAATAACCCAAACATCCAAGTAAGAAACGAGAAGCATCGTCCTAAACAATTGCTGTTGCTTGACTGCAATACGTCTAAGGCGACGTGCTGACGTGTTTTTCCAACTAAAAGGCACCGATGAATGGCTCTACTACAGTCATGCCATTAGGCTGGCTAATCAGGAGTTGGATCAAAGGGGAGCCACTGTCATCCTGGCCTTCACTTATTACATCTCCTACGTAATGTCCGTCCCGACCAATGGGCCAACACAACACTGTGTGTTGAGTGAGCGGAAGAAAACCCATGGTTAAGGTCAGGCAGCGTCCAGCAGGGATTAGCTGCCGCTAGCGCTTTAGCTAGCTTTGCTAACAAAAACAACAACCGGTGGTTTTTCCTCTCTCGTTAACAACTTCACTCACCCGCGTCCTGACCGCGTTGGTTTCACTGGTGGAGATACGGCAGCCTGGGGGGGTTTCTATGGCCTGACGGTGTTCATAGTTGCCATTGAGCGCAGATCGTGAGGTCTCCTGACAGCAGCATCAGAGTCAGCTGATCCGACAGAGGAACCGGAAGGCCTCCGTCACACCGCGCACTGATTGGGCCGCAGCGACACCCACTGGCAGAACTAGGGTAGTACAGCGGTCAGTCGTTTTCACGAGCACAGATCATCCAAAACGCTGCAGAAGGGAGTGAGACGTCAAATAAATGCATAGATTGATATAACGTGAACATTTTGTATTTCTTGCTTTGTCCATTTTTGTCATATTTTGTAAAAAAAAAAAAAAAAAAAAAAAGAAGAGATGATTGTGGGTTTTGATAATCATGCATAAGGTTAAACATTACCTCTGCCTTTTCCCTTTCCTTGTAGTTGTATATATATTTATTAGCATCCCCTTCTGGTGATTTTGTGTATGTTTGTGTGTAAATGGCCTCATGTGCTGATTTTCCATCTGTGTTACCTTTATAGCTTGAACCATCTCAAGCAAAGAAACTACACAAAACCATTTTTCCTTTCTTAAGTGCATCTAAAACTATAAAGAAGTTGCGATCAAGAGTCCCATGTCTCCTCCCACTTTATGTCTAGTAACAGTGGAGCAAAGAATAATATTGATGTTATAAGGGGAAGACCCAGATATTTAGTGCTTTCACATTACATTACTCATTTAGGCGCGGCCACTTTTTGACATTATTGATATTGACTAATGTCTGAAATGATTAACCTCAACTTCAGAGTTGAGCCTCAGTCAACATTCCAGATGCTTTAGCACTTTATTAGAGAAGGAGACAGATGATGATTGGTGCCAAGTCAGTAGCACTCGAGGTTTTAGAGTTGCTAAATTTAGAAAAGTCAGCTCAGATTTCCTGATTATGGGTGTCTCCTGCAAAGTACACGAGGAAAACGCCCCCCAAAGGGACATGTTTATAGTTCAGAGGGTCTGGGGTTTATTGTTTGGGACACAATGCTTGGTCTGTCTGGAGCCAACCCTTGACATCAAACGATAGGCTCAAGTTTGCCCGTGGCTGGCAACAAGCCAGTCTGCAGGGACATTATCGGGACACACATACCAGTGCTGGGAAGTGTGCCGCTGATCTCTCCTTAGCTTCAGTGAGGAATAAGCTGTTTCAGTTACTGGTTCTGCAACAGACAGAAACGTGAAAAGCTTTACATGCATCTATGCTGGCATTTCTCAGGGGGATAAAGGCCTAAAGGTGTTTAATAGTTTAAGCAGAATGTATTCATTAGAATAGTCAGATCTGCCCACTTTTCATCCTTTTTTACGCTGCTGGCTTGTCTCTTCTTTTTACATTTCCATCATTAGAAATGGTTGTATTAATCTTAAACAATCTACCAATTAAAGCCCTAAAGTATAATGCTGTGGTTTATCTTGATGGCTAAAAGGGTGGATTTAATGCTTTGTACAAACCTTAACTTTGCACATAGCTCAATCAGCTATCATGAATATGCCTTGCCTTTAAAGGTTCATCACAGTCACTGTGGCCTAACGTTGCAATCGATGGGTACATTAGGGTATCCACATATATCCTGTCATCCTGCGCCATTTTTTAAAGCATGCCACGCATGCAGGGTCCTTCAGACCACCTGGATCTTATATTGCTCCCCTTGTGATGCTACTGCATAGGACCTCTGTCTGAGTATTACTTCTGGGAGCACAACTTGGTGCCTAACCATTTTTCCAAGTGAGTATAAAGTGTAGTTCATGCAACAGCAGCCTTTCATAAAACCCCATCCAAACTATTCACAATTACAACAATGAACAGTGAGACACATAAAGTTATTTGCAAAGGTATTCACTCTCCTGCAACTTTTCCAGATTTTGCCACAGTATTTGGCAAAACCTTACTGTATTTGGGGGAATTTTAGGGCTAACACAAATATTAGCACATAATTGAGAAGTGCAAAAAATAATATGAGATCCAATTTTCTTCTTAAAATAACATTTAAATGTTGCATGTATAGCACATATAGCACATTTGAGTCAATACTTTACAATAACAGCTGTAAGATCTTTGCAACATGTCTTTTACAGCTTTGCCATCTTGCATCACAACTTGTAGTTTAGGACCAAAGTGCAAACAAGAGCTCAGGAGCAGGATGATACACCTGAAAGCTGAAATGACGATCACAGAGTATTTACAGAGCCAGAATGAGGAGAACACGACATGGAACACCGGATAAGGACATGGAGACAGTCAGCAAAAGATCCCAGTGACAGTGACAAACTGAGGGCTTTAATAATGGATGAAAACAGGTGCAGGCTGTGGGCTACATCAGGAGCTGCAGGTAAAGGGCCCTACTGAATTACCTGGAGGCTCTGACTGAGCAAGAATAATTAATAGGGGCAAACAAGGAGGAACACAGGAAAGTAATCTAACTGAATATAAATGAGCTAAGAATGAAGTACACAGACAGGAGGAAAAACAAAAGTAACCCATACACGCGGGGCGGAGGAGGCCTAGGAAGGAGGTCAAAAAGCAAAGAAAAACAGAGTTCTGGTGGGTGATCTGAAGGTCATCGAAGAATGATGTCTGGAGGTTGGCGACACAGGAGGAACCTTGGAGACTGGCGGAGGCGAAGGTCTAGGGTTTTACCTGTAGACTGGGAGCTCCTACGGAGAACCCTGTCAGGAAGCAGCCTGCTGGGTGACATGGATGAAGCAAGGGACTGGGTCCTGGTCTGCTCAACACGCCTGAGGCCCATTCAGAATGGGCCATTTATTGCTCTAAAACTGGTCTTTGTGTACTGCTTAGCTGACTTCTGAGTGATTGTGGCTGCCCTAGATTTTTGGCATAAGTGTAAAGGGAACTGAATGCAAAATACACTCCACACCTTCAGGTTTTATTTAGCTAACATATTAGTTTTTCTCATGCATTGTTCTTGCAGGTTTCAGATAAAACATCTCAATAAAATGCATTGAATTTTTTTGGTCATAACTTGACAAAATATATAATTATATATTCGAGGGGTGTGAATACTTTTGAAAGCTATACCAGATAATGGATACTGCTGTAGAAATGCTATTAAACTATAACAAACTCATTATTACTTATTTAGCAATAATCTTCTTTAATTCCTGGAAATGACCTGGGGTTTTATTTGCCAGAAAGAATGCTCTTTAACTCCTTTCAGCTTAGTCTAATGCACCCACACAGTTTTATGGCATGACATAATTATGAAATTAGGCACTGTCTGTACAAAACGGAAACAAAGGTTAAATGGGCATAATTTTTCAGACCGCGTTATTGTTTGGCCTTCAGGCTCTATCTTGCAATCCCTCTCCACCTCTTTGATACTATTTGAGCATGATATGTTAACTGAAACAAAAATCTGTATTTTCTCTTCTTTCTTATGCACTTCTTGTTACTGTGCACTATTTTATTTTTATATTTGTATCATGTTCGAATAAATAAATAAATAAATTGTTGAACGCGACATGCCAGATAAGGCCCGATCCAAGTTCTTTGGGTAAATTAAAACTTCACAGAATAAATACTTTTAGATCCTTATTTTACGTTATATTTTTATTTTTATTCTATTATTATTATTATTACATTTGTTTTATTCGGCGTTGGAAACCGAATACAACAAGGTACCAAATGTAGGAAGTGATTTGGTGGCCATCTTCCAGTGAAGCCCATCACACACTAGCCACCAAAACACCACTCTGGCTAATTTGTTTCTAGTTTAACTTCCCAGTTTGAAGTCTTACTAATAACATCCATCCATTGCTTATACCAGCTAATCCCTGTAGGGTTGCAGAAGGGGTTGGTGCCTATCTCCATCGGCCAATAAGCGAGAGGGTGAGGGTACAGGTGGGAAAAACATTCAATCTAGACAATCAAATAAGATAACCTTGGTTTTTGAACTGTGGGAGGAAACCAGAGTATCTGAAGAGAACCCAAGCGTGCATGCATGGGGTGAACATGCAAACTCGATGCAAAAAAGATCCCAGACCAGCATTTGAGCCCAGGACCTTTTTGTTTCAAGGCAACAGTGCTAACCATTGCGTGACCATGCACCCCAACAAGGTGAATCCCACATCTTATGGATGGAAAGTATTTGCTTTCAGCTCAGATTACTCACTGACAAATACTTGTTTCATGAATAAAAGTAAACAAATCATGAAGAAATACCTTTGAGTCGCTCATTCGATGTGTAAAGTGTCTGATGTGCAGCTGGTCAATACAGACTATGTATAGTTTGTTAAGGAGGGCCCAAGTTTCTTGTTGTTGTATGGTTTCTTGGATCCGGTTGCGTTCCAGTTGTGTCCCTTATTATCATGCAGATCATTGTCAGACGTTTGTTTGTGTTTCCTTTCTTCTCACCAACATTCTCTGGCAAAAAGAGGAGAAACCATGTCTGTGTACCTTAGCAACACCACAGCCAGTTGCATAAGACCAGTTCGTAGAGGACTCGTGCTGTCGGTAATGCCACATGATGGATGAATGGCCATTTAATCAGAGGTGTACTTACACAGGAGACTCAGTGCCTTAATATTTATTCATCATATCAGTGATCAAAAGCTTCGCCCTGAAGTGGGTGATATTTTCTCTTTTTTAGGTTTTACCTGTCTAATAAGTAAATAAGCCTGTTTTTTTCTGTCTGACTGGAAATCCAGTCAGAGCAGATATAGGCTCTTTCTAAATCTGTGCGCTGAGGTAATCTGTTTGCAATGTTTGCAGATATGAATTCCTGCAGCACAATGCAGCCACTGGAGTATTTGGCCTGGCGGTGGGTGGTACACATGTCCCCCCTGTCGCATACCCAACAGGCTGCGCTGCCTATTATGATCCAAACAATGGAAATCGGGACCAAGCTTTACTGGAAGCCGCTCTAGATGCTATGTATGATTAGCCTTATATATACATAGCCTCGGTTTGGGCTGCAGAAAACGGGCACAAAACACGGAACAGCTTTTGTGGTGCAGCAGGAGGAAAAGCCGTTGCCTCTGCGGTCTTTACAATGGACCCTCAGTAATAGTTTTATTAGTGAAACAAACAAGGGCATTGTTTATTTTACCCCAAGGCGCATTCAGATCTCATCCAACGTTTCGAAGAATTTCACACTTTCATATGGGGGGGGGGGTTATGGGGTTAAAGCTTGTGGGGTCACTGGGGCAAGGTTTTGTGGATTGGCTTTTTTTTCAGGACTGTATTTTCTTTCGTTGTAAAGAAATTTTTGCTAACACTGACTTAAGATAACATGTAGTTGCCATCACAAGGCAGATTTCAGGAAATCTTTGCACCCAGAAATAATTCAATATGATTTCAATTCAATTTTAGTTATATAACACCATTTCACAACATTACAGAGAAACGGCTCCATTAATACCAAACAATTAAAGGATTTGGGCGAACCTGCTTTAAGTGCTGAATGGCAATCCTGATACCGGGCAACACCAAAAAAAAAGGTTATTTGAGGGAAACATTTACATTCTCTACTGAGGCATTTAACTGCCTCATATCAGGACGATGGGAGCCTGGACCAGCCCAGGAGAAAACACTTCACATCTCTGTTTGGCAAACAGTGGCTGGGCTTTCCTTGGCACCCTCCTCCTCCAGTGTTGAGGAAGGAGACATGCAAATTTATGTTCTCAAAAAAAGGGGGGGTAGGAAAAAAAGAGGAGTAGGCAACAACTCAAAGTCATAACAACAGAGGCTGAGGGACCAGAGAGTCCTGTTTTAATTTAATCTGAATGGCAAACAATGTTTGTGATTTCTAGCGGTGACGTTAGGAAGCTTTTCATTGTTTCAAAATAAGACTGGAATATCCTACCAACTTTACTGGACAACATTGTGTCCTCACTACACGACCATGGAAAATGCAAAGAAGACATAACACAGGTAATTATTTCGAGTGCTGACTATCAAATGTTTGCCAGATAGGTTGGATTAGAATAGATGTGGAATATGCTATAAAAAGGACTTTAAAGTTTTTAAAAATTAGCTTTTAAAATGATTTCCATTGTAATCAGTGACATTAACGTAAAACAAATGGGTAAACTCTAAAAATCTTCTTTATTTTAGTAACAAATCCTACCTAAAGCTTTTTATCCAAAGTTAACTGAACATGTTGGTTCAGTCAATAGGTGTCATTTGTTGTGTGCTGTGTCCAGCAGACAATGATATGGTTGATATGTTTACATAATTTATTAAATATTAATACATTAACTTGGAAAAAACCAAACAATCATATGAAAGATTAAACAGCTTTAATCTGTTTAGTGACAACACTTCAAGTAAAACTTGCTAAGCTTCTTAAATCTGAAGCAGCTGCTCCAAATAAACAGCACACGTTGCCAAAAAACTTTCTACATGCCACCTTGGAGGAATAGATTTGACATGTTTGCTTCTATTGTGGTTCTAATTTACATTAAAAAAAAATCCCAAAACATTTTTTTCCGTCTTTCTATTTAAAATTGGACGACAAACCAGAGGAACAAAATGTTAATTGTTAGATGATTTTTTTAAAAGTATCTTTCAGCTTTTAAACTTAGATTATTTCTTTTTAGAAATATTAATTAAAATCAACCTAAAAGTATGTTTGCAAATTGTTACACCAATTTTACTGGTTGACTTTTTTCTCCTGTAAAAAATTTAGTTGTTGTTTTTCAGTGTAGGTATTTGTCAGAAGGATATTCACATAGTATAGTTACCTCAAGTACAAATACCTCTATTTACCAGTATCACAGTATTAGCCCAAAAATCGGAAACCAAAATGTGTAGGATTACTTTTCTGACTGCTTTTATTTCAAACAAAAAGAGCCACAATCATTGAACCGCTGCCAAAATTATACTTATATATCATCATAGTTATTATAATGTTATCTATAACACCATTATTGACATTACGTGATCTGTGCGTGACTGGAAATATTTTCATACATCCGAAATTGTCTTTGTAAGTGAAGGAAAATACAGTAGCCTTCTTTTAGCCAGCTGCATGGCAGTGTGAATATGGTGCAAATTAGCTAAAAGTCTCTTCCTCACTAGACTTTAAGGCAATGGCCATGCCTACTGTGTATAAACATGTCATAAATTAGAACTTTCTATCATTGTTTGTTCTAAAAAAAAATGCAACAAATATGTTACTCTGCTGTAATTTTGCTAATCGATCATTTATTTTCGAATATTCCATTACTTTCCAAGTTTGACAGTTCAGGACGCCTATCTAAAATAATGAAAATCTTCATATTTACGTACCTCCATACCGGAAATTGGTGTTTATTTTTCGTGTTTCTTTTGTTATTATTGCTATTAAAATGAACAGAACAATTGTTCATCAAATATATTGAACGTATTGGTGTTTTTCTGTGAACCTTGACGACTGTCGGAATTTTTCTTCTAATAAAACTATCCTAAACATGGATTTTATTTTGTTAAATAACCGGATGTGTCTTAACTTAGTGTTGCCTGCTTTGATGCTCCCGAGCGTCGGTGTCTTCTGTCTTCGTTCGGTTGCAAAATAAGTCAAAGCAAGCCTTTATAATATAACCCGACATCAACAGCAGGAGCCTTCTTGTTTGTATGGCAGCTGCAGTTTTCTCTGACTGGAAACCCAGCAAGCCTTAAAAATTCCGCCTAAAAAGAAAAAGCGTTCTTGTCCCAGTTTTGGGTCTTCATCAGCCGACGTAAGTAACGTCAGTAACTGCTAGCTCCCTGCTAGCCACTTCTATGCTAGCCCCCTGCTAGCCTCAGCATGTTGTTAGCGGGACTGACATGGTAGCATCATGGGATGAATGCGTCAACGTATTATTGATATGGCGGACATAATTTAACTGATGGCAAATGGCAATGTCACCGAAATGTAATAAAAACCACTTTGTAAAAATGCAGTGTGCGTTGCGTACTGCTTTGCGTGTACCTTTTACGCTAATGTCAGACAGTAACAAGCTAACGGAGCAATTACAAATGAACCCATGTTGTATTTCAGTGACTTGACCGTGTTTAGCTGATGAGGAGTTAGCTCATTTTAAAGCCATGTGTTTATTGTTATTTACGCGTATGCATGTCTGTCCCTGTTCGTGTGTGGATGTGAGTTTATATGAATGTTTTCCTAAGCGCATGCATGGTTAATTAATGTTGAAAACAAAATTGTTACTATTATTTTGATCGAAAGGCCCCTTCAAATTCAGAGATTTGTGCTTCCTCCATTTCATTTAGTTTTGTTGTAACTAGTGTAAACATAATCTTTTTATCGTCATTAGACATGCAGGGGTCATGTGAAGCGGTTCATTTCTTTGTCTGTAACGCATCTGTCTGTGCTCTGTCCTCACCTGGCTCTTTGCAGGTGTGCAGCAACTACCCAGAGGATCTAGGGGCAGCTCTTTACAGAGAGCCGTTTGACTTCAACGCCGAGCCGCCTTGGGATCCTAGCTG
This sequence comes from Fundulus heteroclitus, assembly GCF_011125445.2. Lineage (NCBI taxonomy): Eukaryota > Metazoa > Chordata > Actinopteri > Cyprinodontiformes > Fundulidae > Fundulus > Fundulus heteroclitus. The sequence goes on along the minus strand of NC_046363.1, from coordinate 6,978,520 downwards.
ATAGCGGACGAGTTCCTCACAGGACTCCATGTAGGTACATTAACTCCGCACAGACGAGAGGATGCCTCTTATTGAAGCAAAGGAGTAAGCAGATCTCTTTTTAGGTAACCTTTTTCTTTACAGAGACTTTGTTAGTTTATTTCTGTAACTCCCCTGTGTCCAAAAACTGTCCCAAATAAATTCCAGAAGGGCTATATTTAGACTCAAACCCCTTAGATGTATTTTTGGCTTTTTGTTGCAGACGACATCACACTGTTTTTACGCTGTTCTAGATTTTCTGCTCACACTTTAGTATCCCATCACTTCTTTAACTTTTTGCTACAAAAGACAATAAAGTATTTTCTAGATTACATTAACTGTTGGTTGTTTTGTTGAAGAGACAACAGAGGTGAATAAGAGTTGACTTTTGTCAGCAGTGTATTTTAGGGGTGCACCATATTTATCAGGCCGATATCATAACGAAAAGCACCGATATGGTTCTCAGCACAGCATGAGCGCTGCACGGCGTTCAGGTGACGTTGGAGGAAATATCTTTCTGGCTAAAACAAAAAACTAGGTCATAATTTAATTCACTGTTAATTATATATTACCAATGATCCAATTCTGTTAGACACAAACTGTAGACATAAAAAGGATGAAAGATTGACTCCCACTCTGGGAACATTTAACTTCCGACCCCACTTCAATGCAGCACAGAGCGCAAATGTAAGCGGATGACAAATGGCGGCTGTAGTGTGGGACTTCTTTAAAGTTTCGGAGGAAGACCAAACAATACGCTGGCTTTGTGTGACAAATGTTTCAAGAAGGTTTCACGAGGAAGGAGACGGCACGACCTTTAACACGTCAAACTTGATCAGTCGTCATAAATACAACTCCTTTGACGGAGTATTCAAAGCGAACGAGGGCACCCGCGCTCTTCAAGGCGTTAGCAGCAAACTGGCCTTCAAGTAGCCATAGGGACTTCAATCAATTGGTGAGGCTTTTGACAAGTCAGAAAAAAATTTACCGGAGAGGACGCAAGGGCTGAAGCGATTAAAGACTTAATGGAAATGATGGCGCTTGAACCAACCCTTCACCCTTGGTCGAAGACGGAGGCTTTTCTCAGCTCATCGGTTTACCATGCCAGGCCGACGCTACTTTCTGACGTGTGTCTTCCAGCTAAGTATGATTCTATCGCCAAATGCATTCATACGTTGATCGATAGCAACACAAATGGCAAGTAGTTTCCCCATAGATATATGGACCTGTGACGTCAGCCCTGTAAGCATGATGAGCCTGACTGCGCAGTGGTTGAGTGCAGACTTTAAACCACACAGGGCTGTGTTGGATTCCCAGGAGTTACCCGGCTCACACACAGGTGCCCGGATCATCAGGCTTATGAAGCTATGCTACAGCAGTGGAATATTAAGAAGGACATGGTGCATGTTGTGCTCTGAGGCAATGCACGTAACATAGCAATCAATGGAGGAGTGCAGTGTTGCAAGCCTGGGTTGGATGGCCCACTCCTTACAGCGTGCCGTAAACGAGGCTGTGTTAAGTCAGAGAGCCGTAGCCGACTGTGTTGCCATAGGGCGCAAAAATAGTTGGACATTTTAGGCACTCTCAAATAGCGTCCACTGCCCTGGGCTACAAAGATTGCTGCAGCAAGACAGCTACGTGACGGAACAGCACATTTTACATGCTTAAGAGTCTAGTGGCACAGTAGCAAGCCATTGCAGCGCATATTTTAATAATATGAATAAATGTACTTGAGTTTAACTTGTCAGTGCATTATCTATTTTACCGTTGTGGAATGCACTTTTTGTTTGATAATTTTAGCTAATTACTGTTTGCTGATAGATTCTCATTAAAATAAAACGTCCGAACACTCGAGTGCTTTTGGTCTTGTTTCGAGCATTGTTGTCATGATCTTACACTTCTGCTTACTAGTCTTTTTTTTATCTCCAGGTATATTATCGGCCTTTAAAAGGAGGAAGTTGACTTGTTTAAATTTCTCAGCTTTGCCTCTTTATATGGAAAAGCATGGTCTCCTCTTCTCAACATCCAAAGTCACAATCACCTCCAAATCTGGTCCAGCTCAGCCTTCAACTTCTACTTTACTATTGACTCTAAAGTTATGACACAGTCAGTATTGCACCTTAGTTAATAAACATCAAAACAACATGTCCGGGTCACCAGCTCAACGATTGGTGCTTATATGTGGGAGTAATTGATGACAAACTAAATGAACCCTATAGCCCAGACTCTTTGTTTTCAGAGTTTAAGCCCACTTTAACAAAGAACCTGTCCTCTGCTCTGGCTGAACACCGAATAAACACGACTTGATTGCAAAGTTCACATAGATGCAAGTTCTAAGAAATAAACTAAGGCTGCACAATTAATCGCATTTGCAATATAATCGCAATTTTAAAAAACAAAATTTCTTCTTTTAAATAGTCCTTGTTTACAAACATCTTTATCTAGAGGCCATTTTTGTTGCATGTGGTTAATGCAGAGAAAAGTCAAAATCAAATCGCAGTTTTGGTTGAAATATATCGTAGTCAGAACGCAATCATTTCTGCGCTGAGTTGAGACGCAGCGGCTCTTTTAGCACCTAATCTGCACAGCGATGAAACAGATTGATTTGTTGTTTGGATATGTTTAAAAAGACATGATGAATTTAACTGAAAAAAAAATGCATTAAATTGCAATATTAAGATAAAAAAAAAATCACAATTAGATTATTTTCCAAAATCTTTGAGCCCTAAAATAAACCTCAAAGCTTTTTCAATTAAGTCACCAGTAGTGCTTTATTTTCCATTATTGAAGCGTTGTGGTTTATAACGGAGTTTGGCGTTTTTCCTCTTTAGTTTGCTGTAGACCTCTAGGACCCCAGGGGCTCGACGTGGAAGCCAGGACAACCTCTTTGGGCCAGCTCTGTTCTTTATGCCTGCCGGGTTAGAAGACAGCAGTCAAGAGGATGAAGGAAATCACAGATGAGCCACAGTGTCCTGTCAGCTTACTGGATGGAGGCACCGCCCTCTGTGACGTGATTGATAATCACATTCAAGAACAAACACTGGTAAATATGGCTTCTTAAAGTGCTTGTTAAACAGATCCGGGGCAGTAACTGTATGATATTTCATTACATCATACTGCAGGGTAGCATGAAGGCAGACCTCGCTCATCAAAGCTTATCAAAGCGAATATGATGTCATTCATGTTTCTGTTCTTCCTTCTTCCAGGCTGAGAAGAATGCTTTCTTTGTAGCTGACCTGGGGGTGATTATGAGGCAGCACGTTCGCTGGCGGACTCACATGCCTCAAACTCGACCTTACTATGCGGTCAGATGCAACAGCAGTCCAGCGGTCATTGAGGTTCTTGCTGCCCTTGGCTCTGGATTCACATGCTCCAACAAGGTAGCTCTCACAGCTAGTAGGAGGGCTGTTATCAGTCTGGTACAGTGGCGGTGAAGGGTTGCGTTAGAGCAGAGCTTCGGCGTGCTTGTATTTCTTCTCCCTCTGCTGCATCAAACAGCGGAACGGGAGCTGTAGGATAGTTTTAAAAGTTTCCACCAAGTGGTCTCTAGTTTAGATCAAAATCTGTTCACTTAAAGCTTTGTAGTCTGATACAGCTCTGTTTTTGAATTTCAGTTCGAACTCGAGCTCGTGCAGAGCCATGGGATTCCCTCTGAAGACATCATCTACAGCGGCGTTTGCAAACAAGTCTCCCACATAAAATACGCAGCTAAAAACGGCGTCGACCTCCTTGTGTGTGATAACGAAGCAGAGCTGCGCAAGATTTCTCGCTGCCACCCTAACGCCAAGTGAGTCGGTGCAGGATGTGCTGCAAGGCAGCGAGTCGTTTTGTACAGATGCGCTTTGAGCCGGTGGCAGGGTGGAGAGGTGTTGGCTTCAGAATTTGAAGCTGATTTCCCATCCTTCATTTTGGTAAAGCTTTAACCTGAATAAAATAGGATTGTTATGTTAGATTTAAAATTTCTCTTGCCATAAGAATAAAGTTTTTAAATATTAGAAGCAGAAATGACATGACAACAACAGAATCATTTTTGCATTTGACGTTTTAGTATGGCTTTAGCAGCATTTAGCATCTCTCAGACAGCAGTGAGACCCCAAGGTTTCCAACATGCTGCCGTTTTTTCCAGATCAGCATATTCCATGTCAGAAAGCTTGACAGGATAAAACGGCAACTTCACTGTAATTTGTTCAACCTTCCTGTTATCTGCTGAGAGTGTTGCTCTCTTTTGCCGCCTGAACGGACCACAGACATATCCCCACACGTCGCAGAGCTATTTCCTGCCTCCCTATGCTTCCTCTGACTTCATTGTCAAACATCCCACTGATAATAAAAAGCTAACTTTGAGTCCTTCTCTCTCAGTCACAGCCTCTCCAACCAAAGGTTTTGCCAGCACAGCCTGTTAGCGCTTAGCTATGATGTGTTCACTGATGGGGAAAAGATCAGATTTTTGAGTGTCCGACTGGCTGGTCACCACTGAGGGCTGATTGAGATGAAATTTGATCAGTTGTTGTCTCTGGCCAATTTCTAGTAGGGGTAGTAATAAACATCCAGTTGTAATAAATACTGTTTTTTTTAGTAGAGCCCTAACCCGGAGTCAGAACAGGCCTCCAGCGTGGTTCTGATATCAAAACACCTGACAGTGGTTAGAAATGTCACTGCACACCTAGAACATGGAGACCCAAAGAACGTGACTGGTTTGGTTTATGTAACAACAAGCTGGATATTCAGACACAACAAAAGGGAGTGAGGCTTCCCTGTTGTTTAGTTAACACCTTACATGTGTTCTCAACTAATCAGTGACCACCATCTCTTCTATGCAATGTGTTCATCCAGGCTGCTGCTACAGGTGTCAACTGAGGCATGTAACCCAGGCGATGAGATGGGCATGCCATTCGGCTGCTCCCTCAAAGACTGCAGACATCTGCTGGAGAGGGCCAAGGAGCTCGGCGTGCAAGTTGTGGGAGTCAGGTGAGACCTGCTGAAAAGCTCAGGTAGAGAGCATCCCTAAAGAAGCACGCTGAAGCGCTCCATCAGCAAATCCTTCCCGACAAAATGATCTTCTGCAGATGCAAGAAAATGAAATCTGTGTCAGTGTGACTGTGACCGACTGATCCCCTTGTCTTGTTAGGTCTCACGTTTCCAGCCCATGCGAAGATGACCAGGTTTATGTTCATGCAGTCTCTGATGCCCGCTGCATCTTTGATATGGCTGTAAGTCATGTAATTGTTGCAGAAGAGCCAAAAGTGAACTGGATTTCCTTTAGCTCCTGAAACAAGTAGGATGTCAAAGTTTTGTTTGGCATTTGTTCACCGCAGGAAGAAATTGGGTTCAGCATGAGTATCCTGGACATTGGAGGTGGATTCAGTGGCTCTGAGACCCAGCTGGAAATGGTTGGTATCATTTCAGGATATGCTGGGTTCTGATCCAGTCCTGCTCAGACTCACTAGTTCTGTATTTAATCTCTAAAGTTGGATCAGGACAGCTGGGAGGTTCTGAACTTCCAGTGCATTGAACTATTTCGATTTCCTGACATTCTGCTGTAACTTTTCTTCTCTTAGATTAAATGTGCGGTCATGTCTGTGGTGGACCTGTACTTCCCCTCCTCCACTGGCGTTTCCATTATTGCAGAGCCTGGAAGCTTCTTCGTGTCTACTGCATTCACCCTGGCTGTGAACATCATCTCCAAAGCGGCGGTGGCCCGTGACTGCCAGGACCAGAAAGAAAGTACGTTGACGCTTTGTGGTTAAGATAACAGTTAATTAGATGACTTTAAGGAGTTAATAAATATGAGGACTGTTTCTGAAACAGTCAGATGCTGAATCAAGCAAACAGTAGGTTAAAGAAGTTGGTTATTCCTGACATTTTCATTGAGGATAGTAAGATGGAAGTGAATGAACGTATGTCCGCTACATCCTTGGAACAGATGAGCTGTCTGCCAATGAAGAGCCAGCGTTCCAGTATTACATGAACGAGGGGGTGTACGGACCGTTTTCAAGCAAACTCTCGGAATCCTTCATCGCAGCTCCATCTGTTCATAAGGTTGGTCTCATCAGTATTCTGTAGAGAAACATGCAATCACAAGACTCCTCTGCCTCCAGTGGTTTGAACAGAACACCTGCGAGGGGTCGTTTAGATTTCTTTATGGGACTAAGCTCTCAGTAGCCATTCCTGTAGTGTAAAGAAGCCTTTCTGCTGTCACTTTGTAGAAAAGTGAATTAATGCGTGTGTTTGGAAGTTAACATTTAATCTGATTTTAGCAATTAATACAACTCCTAAGTGAAATAGTTTAGATCTGTGGGATTCACGGCTTTATTTTGGATAATAATCCTCTGCACCTTGACAAAAGACCTTTGATTCGTTGTCTGAGGTACTATATAAAATTCCATTGCCCTAGATAGGGCTGTGCGGTTAAATGCAATAGAATGTGAAAACTATATGAATTTGGCCTACGGTAGAGATTTGCGCTCTACCGTCCTACCGTCATTTTGTCATCACACCTGCGTAAACATGGATGTTAGCACAGAGACAGTTGAGCTGGAGGAGTTGGTCAAAAAATTGTGCTACGTCAGCAATTTGGACTTGGTTCAGGTTTAATAGATCAGAGGTTGAAGAAGAAACCGTGCTTTGCAAGATATGTGAAGTGACGGTGACAGCAAAGAAAGGTAATACGGGCAATTTGCTTTAGCATTTGAATACGAAGCACATGCTGGAATATGCGGAGAGCCAGAGGCTGCGCTCGGCTAAAACAGCTGTACGTTTAAGCAACACGGGACGAACCAAAACATTTCCCCCCGCTACCCAACAGCAGAACTCAGGATTTTCAAAATATGGCTTATGACTGAAAGAGCAAGCGATGCAGTGACATAACGTGCCATCACAATATACTTACATATGGTCCCTTTTCATAAAAGACAGAGTTCTCGCCAGGGCATTTCAGCGTTATGGGTCATTACACTGGAATTAGGCCGTTACGGTCAGTACGACACGGATGTTTGAGAGAAACATAGTAAAGTCAGCTATAAACCTCCTGAACCACATTAGCTAATGCTAGCTTATATTAACTTGACAAACATCCCCCTTCGAGCTGCACAACGCTCCGCTGTGGGAATACATTCAGAGAAGTAGCAGAACGACACACCAGCACCCCCACCGCTGCCCACTGAAAAAAGTTCTGCTGAGGACCCTGAATGAGATGGTTAAAATGTGTATATGACTTTCAGGACTATTGTTTTGGACCTGCTTTTAGTGATATTTAAAGAATAATAATAATAATAATATGCAGCATAAAGTGCTGGGTTTCATTATGTCTACTGTTTTCTGCAAAATAACTCCATACATTACAAGACAATTAAATTATCTTTGTTTTTTAGGAACATTTTCAACCTTAGATTTATACCGTGATATATACTGTTACTGTCAAGGGATTTAATTTGTACCGTGATATGAATTTTAGGTCCTACCACCTAGCGCTAGGCTGCCTGCTGGGTCAGTCTCCCTCATCGGTTGCTTCCCGTCAGTTAGCTGTATAAACCTAAGTCTGCCTATAGTAAAGTAAACCTCTGGATCCACAGCGAGCTACACATTCCTGTGCTTTTCCAGGTCCCGTCGTTGTCTGGAAATGACGCTGACAGTCAGCTGATGAAGCAGTTCGATGCAGCCTTGGATAATGGAACCTTAAGAGGAACACAGGCGTTTGGCCGTGAAAACGGCAACAAACTTAACGGTCTTTAGTGCAAGTGTGGACATTTATAATCGTCTAATAAGGCCCCAAGTCCGACTTGCTTTGAATAGCTAAAATCAGCTAAAGCGAGGTTTGTGTGAGTAGCTGTTGCACAACTCCTCACTTTCTACCTACAAGACATCTCTGTTCTGCAGTTAAGGGAACTACTGATGATAAGGTTATTAAAAAAATCTGATCTATCCCTTTAATTGCCAGTGGCTTAATGACTGCCTTTGATGCCGTTTGCACAGAATACTTGTCGGGACTCTCCAGTGTTCAGCAGCAGCTTGTGGGGCCCCTCTGGAGATGATCTGGACCTGGTGGTGGACCACTGCCTGTTACCTGAGCTCAACATAGGGGACTGGCTACTGTTTGCACATGCTGGAGCTTACACCCTGGGTCAGCCCCTGTTCCCTTCCACTGACTCCACACCACCTCCTGTCTACTACGTCATCTCTTCTAGAGACTGGTGAGCATCTCTGGCTTCTCGTGTAGTTGGAAGGAATCTAAGTTTTTTTCCTTTTCTTTGACATGTTTGTTGCTTCCTTCTTTAGGTTAGAAATGCAGGACACTGGTGTAACCAGCGAGACTATGCTGAAGAACTTCTCCTGGGTCCCATATTTTCTCAGCTCCTGCCAAACAGAAGCAGCTCTCTCTGTTCCAGCTTAGCAACCGTCTGACCAGGAAGGCTCTTAAGGCTCCATCCGAATACCCTTAATAGCTATAGCTGCTGCTTCTTGCTCCTGTTCCTTGGCCTTTCACGGGGTCAACAGTAAGAACAGTAACAATTAGCTTTGGATTGCTGTGCCGAATTGGGACAGCCTTTAACTCCGACGTCATTAAATGACGGAGACACACATGGATGATGAGAGTCAAATCCAGGCCTACAGCCTTCTGAAAATGAACTACAAAGTGTGCGCTCTCTTCTCTCTGGACATTTGTGTTGATTTCCGTGCTTATACGTCATGTTACGCAAAGGATTGTGGGATACCTAAAGGGTTCTTAGCACCGGTAAGGAACGTTGTGGGGTTCCTGGCTGCAGGGGGGAGCATACAGGCTACTTTTCCTACTTCCTTCCTTACTGACTGCACTATTTGGACAGCACTGATCATGGCGGCCGCTGATGCACTTCTGCTTTGGCTATGGAGTCCTTGCTCTGTAAGGGTATTCAGATTGAGCCTTAGTTTTTCCTACTGGTTTATGCTGCTATTCTCCTTGGGTATACGTTTCACCAGGATGAACTCAACCAGCTGTGCAGATGGTGTAAATATCCTGGGACCAGACTGACCCAACCTTCTTAACCTAAACTTTAATGAGACAACAGTACATGCCAATTAGTATGCAGCAAAATGCATTATTTCTGAACTAACAGCAGTATTTTGTGCAGCATCCCATTGAGCGACAGTTTACTGAATTATATGAATATTTGTGATTTTTTTTTTTTAAATATATATATATATTTAACTGATATTAACGAGTTCTTCATTAGTGTTGCCTGTCTCGGAAAGATGTATATCTCTGAGTAATGTAGTGTTTTCCATCGAAACTTTGTTTTGAAATCATTTATTACATTTGTATTTATAATTTTATCGTGTTGCATAATTTATTATATATGACAAGCATGACTTCCATCAGTTCATTCACAAATCTGCTATTCTCAGTGTTTCAAATGGGACGCTGCCGCTCGGCTCTTGCAAACATAAAGTTGCTCGTCTTTTTTTGTGCGCCAAATAAAGATTATTCAGTTATCGTTGGTGTTGCAAGGGCATCCACTCATTGCAGAAACACGACTGTTACTGTGCGCCGCTGGTGTGGTTGGAAGGCAAAGGGTTCAGCGATTAGCTGGTTGTCTTTGTGTTTTCCTCAAGTGCAGAGCGCGTGTCCGCCAAGGGCCAGCCGGATCGTAGAGCAGGAACATTAGACCGCATGTGCTGCAGACGGAACTGGGAAAGTGTTGATGGACATGGAATCAGCTGCAACACAGGGATCTTTCATTCCCAAAACTGCACATTTAGAATGATAAAAACTGTCACCTGTTCATATTTATGCTGGATATGTACTATTAATATTCTCTTCAGCATGATTGGCCTGGAAGATTGCCAGATGTCACAATGCAAGTGTGCTTGCATTACATGCATCACAACACTAGCTGTCTCCCAATCTGCCTTTCAGAAAAAAATGGCAGGCTTCTCTAGGCTTCTTCGTTGTTGCTGTGCTCGTCAAAATGAACAGTAATAAAGACTTTATTGACTTGATTGTGTACAACTTATTTCTAAAGATGTAACGTTGCTCGTGGTAATACAGTTTGTTATTTTTTTAATGCAATCATTGCTCAAGGAGGGCTTTGATTTGAAGACTTCAACATCTTGGTTTCAAAATCCACCTGGAAAAACAAATTGCAAATATTCAAGGAGTTTTTATATAAAGATATCCCCCCTTTTGATCCTTTAAAGATGAAAACTTTGGGCACATATTCTTTAACGTGGCTGTCCCGGTTTGTGGACCTTTGCTGCGTGTCGTTATCCTCTCAACCCCATTTCAATTCAGTTTTATTTATATAGCGCCAATTTATGAAACATGTCATCTCAAGGCACCTTACAAAGTCAAATTCAATCAGATTATACATATTGGGTCAGATTATACAAATTGGTCAAAAAATTTCCTATATAAGGAAACCAGTTGATTGCATCAAAATCCCGACAAGCAGCATTCATTTCCTGTCAGCTTACTGTCAAGTAAAGGCCACCAGTGCCACACAAAAATCTTTTCATATTATTTTATATTATCCTACAACTAATTTACCTTTTTTCAAAGGGTAATGCAGCATTTTTAGGGCTTTAGTGACTTTTTGTAAGTGGAAGATGCTGAACCCTGAGGTAAACAGGGACTTTACTTTGTGAAGCTGTGTTCCTAACAAAAAAAATCGACGGGGCACAGAGACAGTCTAAGAACAATATTTTTATAAGGCACAAGTGGTCAACAACTTTCTTTGGTCAAATAAAAAAGGTTGACGCAAAACATGGAAAAGCAGCTAATTTTAGGCAGTACAGTGCAGTGGAGCTGAACATTTCAGCTTGAAATATAAACATCTGCAAATTCAGTCACAATAAGTCTTTGATTCACTTCCACAGTCCGTCACCCGTTAGACTGTCTCCCAAGTGGGTTTATGGAGGAGAGTTTAACCGTGGCGGACCCAGCCAGGTCAGCAGCGGGGCTCATCCCTAAGGCCCAGAACGGTTTCTTCCTCGCCACAAAGTGTCGTCGGGCATGCTTGGCGAGGTGGTCGCTGCGCATGAAGCGGCTGAGGCACAAGGGGCAGGTGAACCTTTTCTCGCCGGTGTGGGTGCGACGATGGCGAGAGAGCTCGTCAGAGCGGGCGAACCGCCTCTCGCAGCCCTCCCACTTACATCTGAAGGGTTTCTCGCCTGTTGGGACAAAGACGATGTTCACTTTCTGTTTGACCAATCAGTAAAACATCACACTTCCTGCATATGAGGTTTGTTATGGAGCACAGTGTAAAAATAAAAGTGGAGCGGGGAGACTGTGTCTTACCTGTGTGTGTCCTCATGTGGGCCTTGAGATGGGAGCTCTTGAAGTAGGTCTTTCCGCAGTCCTCGTGAGGACAAACATGACTGCGCACGCGTGACGCCTCTGTTTGCAGAGGGACGCGTCTTTGCTCTAACGCGGCGTGCCCAGGAGCGGGGGCGATGGGTGCAAACCTGGTGCCGCCAGGGGTCGTCTGCACTTGCTGAACGTAAAAAGCAGGAACAGATGGTTGGGGGACAAGAAGCACCAGGGGGCCTTTCACCACCTGGCCCTCCACAGTCAGGACCTGGGGAGGGGAACCTGTTTCCAGTGGTGGTGTGGATCCAAAGTCCTGCTGTTGCCGGGGTTGCTGTGGATCACCAGTGGTTCTGATCGTTAATGGAGTAGCGGTGGAGGTGGAGGACACAGGGACAATGTGGCTGAAGACCGGCACATGAGAAACTAAAGTGACGGCCGGCGGAACTGAAGCGGCCCTATTTGATCTGTCATCCGGTCTTAGCTGACTCGTTCGGATCTGGCGGGCTTCGAAATGTGGCAACGCGTCTTTGGAGGTTTTCTGTTTTGCAAAACTCTTATCAGAGTCAGTACAGCCGTCATAGGCGTGGAAATGTGCTTTGGAGTCCTCTGTGAGGAGGGGCCCTGAGGCTCTGTCTTCCTGCAAGAGCTGATGAGGTTTACAGGAGCAGTGCTTGATGTCCGCAGTGTGGCGGATCACGCTGGTGCACTGGTACTTCTGGGAAACAGCTGCGTCCCCTGCAGAATGATGTAGTTTCCGTGCTGAGCCTGAAGGGACGGCCTCACAATGAGGTGGGCTGTATGGTGGCGTCATGCACTGGAAGAAAAGTTAGAGTCTGTGTGACAAAGGGTTCGGTTCTACTGCCGGAGTGTACCGTGCATTGCAAATGTATCCATACCCTTTAAACTGTTACACTACAACAACAAATTTCATTGAGATTCTATGTGACAGACCAACACAAAGTAGTACATTCCTGAAAAAGGAGGACAAGGTTCTCATAGTGTGCATTTGTATGTAGCCCTCCTGTGACACGATGCTTTGTAGAACCCTCTGCGTTTACAGCGGCAGGTCTTTTTGGATGCGTCTCTCTCAGCTTTGGCCAATGTAGAGACTGAATGTTTTGCCTATTCCCTTTAGAGAAATAGCTCCAGTCTTTTGCAGCCTCCAACGGTCTCCAAGTGCTTAGCTCCATCCATCTTCCTATTAACTCTGACCGCCTTTGCTGCACCTCCTAAAGAATAGCATCCCCTACCATGATGCTGCCACCACCCTGTTTCCCTTTCCATTACGATATAGGTATGTGGAGTGCTGGACTTGTGGTTGTGTCTATGTAGGTTTTTAGCTGTGTCATACCCAATTTGCAGCTGATGGATTAAACAGAGCTCCATGAGATGTCCAAAGTTTGAAAAGCTCCTTTATGACCTATCCCTACTTTAAACGTCTCCACGACTTTCTCCCTCGCCTGTCTGCTATGCTTCCTGCTCCTTGGCCTTTAAAATGCTGTTGGCTCACTAGATATCTCAAAAAAACGGATGCCTTTCCAGAAAAACTGGGTTTGTTTGAATTTAATTACACACACAGGTGGACCCTATTTGTCTAACTTCAGACTGCAGTTGGTTGCACTGGGTTTTATTTGGGGGACATCGGAGTAAAAGGGGCAGAACACGTATGCATGTCGTACTTCTTTTTTCGGTTTGATTTGCAGAAAGTTTGCAGTTATGCAGTACTTTGTGTTGGTCTATCAAATAAAAAAGCTAAGTAAGAGACACAGAAGAACAGAAAGTCAAGACTCTGACATCCACAGTGAGGATGGTTCACTTACAAAAGAAGACTCATGCGGCACAGAAGGACCTGAGGGCACAGTGTCATCCTCTGAGCATTCTGATGAGGGGGTGAGAGGTCTGGGGGGCTTTGGATTGAAGTTCCTTGTCTTCCAGTGCTCAGTCATGGAGATCAGAGCCTCCACGGCCCCCAGGTCTCCTGCCCCCACTGAAGCAGGCTGGAACTCAGGCCAGATGTCTGACATCTCTGAGTGGTCCATTTCAACGTTCATGCTGCAGATCTGAAAGACAAGACAGTGTTGAGAACCTCTGCGTGTGCACGCAGCCCTGTGTGACAGACAGTCCTGTGGAGGTGAAACGTTCTCAGGCTTATTGGTTTAGCTGTAATCAGGAGGAGGAGCAAGCACGTGAAAGGAGCATGATCAGCTGGTGTTCTTCACCCACTCCCCTTTCACCCAGTTTCTAGTGGAAGCAGAGAGTGCGGTGGTTACAAAACAGACAGATGACCCCTTCACTGCCAGGGCCTGGCAGAGACCCCCCCCCAGAGAAACGCTACAGACACCCACTCTCCTCACTTCCTAGTGTCTATCATCACGACAAGCTGCATAACAGTTTGCAAAAATACATGACAATTATGTCCGTGCAAAAGTAAACTTTTCAAATGAATGAATTAATTGATGCAGCATTGCAGTTCTTAAGTAAAAGTATTACTTACAGCTATGTTGGATTGGGTAACTGTTTTCACCTTTAAGTCAGCCCTGTCGTCTGTGGGTGAACGTTTCAGTGCAGAATTAGATGATACCCAGTTATCCCCCTCGACCTGTTGCTCATTCATCGTCTCCAGTGCGATGGAGGGGCGGGGTTAGAGGCGTGGCTTATCGCGGCGTCCAATGGACCGCATAGGTGTGCTAAGGTGCCGACCAATAGGAGGAGATCTTGGTGCGTGGCTTGAGACTGATAGGGACATGGAGGCCGCATGGTACACAACACCAATGACACGTGGGAACAGCACCTTAACACACACACACACACATCCTTGTTTAATGGGCATAGTGAGGACCGTGTCGTGTCTTCCATAGACTTCCATTCATCTTCAAGCCTTTCTATGGCCTAACCCTCACCCTCACCTAAACCTTACTGACACCTTAGTGCTAAACCTAACCCCCAGCCTACAAAAAAGTGAAGACCAATAAAAAAAAGTCCTTACCTTACATCAAAGTCCTCACTTAAGTACAAGAACGGGCTGGCATACACACACACACACACACACACACACCTACACGTCTTTAACTACGTAATTCTCTGTGAGGACAGCAACAATATTTTCTCGTTTCTCATCGGATTTGATGTTATAACCATGAAGCACACACACTATAGGGAGGAATGTTGTAAGATGATAAATGTTAGCCATAAAAATGGTTTTCATTTCAATCAAGCACACTAGTCTGTAAATGTAGTGTTTAGTTATTTAAACATTAGCCTGTATTTTTAGTTATATATCTCAGACATTTTGATGCATGCAGTGTCCAAAAACTATTTTTGTGGCTTTTATTATGACAGAATGCACTCGCCAATCGCTTTGTCACCTACTCCTTGTTATTACTGGGTTTGCATTCAGAACTGCTTCCTGTTAGGTTTAATAATAGACTCAACAAGGTGTTGGAAACGTCCCTCTTTTTGTTACGTAATGACTTTATTGCATCACGCAGTCATTGCAGATTTCCCAGATGCAAATCTCGTGTTTTACCACATCACACGTGTGGATGGATTTAAATCTGGTGACGGTGGCAGCCACTGGAGTACAGTGAACTCATTGTCATTGTTCACTAAACCATTTTGAGATGATTTGTGCTTTGTGACATACTACTGGAAGTGGCTATCAGAAGATGGGTACACTGTGGTCATAAAAAGGTGGACATTGTCACTGTTGGGTAGGCAGTATTGGTTAAACAATACTTGTGTGGTACTAAAGGATCTAATTGGTGTGCAAAGAAAATATGTCCCACAACATCACTGTGGGGGCATTATTGTAGCAATATTATTTGCAAATGTGTGTGGAGAGTTGTGTGTCTGTGTCTCAAGTTGCACACATTTGCAAATCTTAGTACACATTTACAAATCTTAGTAATCATTTGCAAATCGTAGCACGCGTTTGTAGATCCGAATACAAATTTGTGGATTTTTAACCCATTTGCAAACCGGATTACGCACACAAGTTGTCTCACACATTTGCAGATTCTCGTACAGACACACAAATCTCCTCACACATTTACAGATTTATTTACACATTTTCAAAATCCCATTTTGCGCACACACAAATTGAGATACAGACACACAACTCTCCACACACATTTGCAAATAATATTGCTACAGTACACCAACCCAACAAGTCTGAACCATTGAAGGCAGGACAGATCCATGCTTTGATGTTGTTTCCACCAAAATCTGACCCTACCCTCTGAATGGCAAAGTTAAAATCAAGACTGATCGGATCAGGCGATCTTTTTTTATCCGTTATTGTACAGTTATGGAGAGCTTTTGCATGTTTTAGTTTCCTGTTCACGACTGAAAGCAGGAGAGGTGGATGTGTTCTTGTTATCGTGTAGAACAGCCGCTTAAAGATTCAGAGAGGGTATAGACACATATCCTGGTTGCAATGAGGGGTTGTTTGAGCTACTGTTGCTTTTTTTTATCACCTCAACACCAAAATCTTAACGCTGAAAAGTGGCTTTTATGTGGGTTAAGTTGTTCCTTTTTTCTCTTTTTTCCTTCGTTGATAAGAAATTGGTTGTGAGGGATGCAAGCTGCAATTGTGAGAAAACAGTTGAGGTAATTCGGGCATCTCCCATCCAAATTACAGGCCCTTCATTCCACCAAAGAAACAGGTGGACCTTATGCAAGGCTTAGGTCGAATGTTTGAATCCATCTCTTGATTTAAGAAAAATTTATAATTTGCCTGTTTTCCAGTTG
Source organism: Fundulus heteroclitus (assembly GCF_011125445.2). Taxonomy (NCBI): domain Eukaryota; kingdom Metazoa; phylum Chordata; class Actinopteri; order Cyprinodontiformes; family Fundulidae; genus Fundulus; species Fundulus heteroclitus. The sequence goes on along the minus strand of NC_046363.1, from coordinate 6,962,469 downwards.
GCAGATCTCTAGCCATTTGTGGGTCAAAGAGGTCAGACAGAACCGTGGATTAGGTAAGTCTCAGCTGTCTGGATCTTCATGCACAGCGCAGAGCCGGAACAAAAGGCTGGCTGTGGGCATACAATGGAGAAATACACACACAGACGGGGAGTGCAATCGACTGTGTCTGGCACCTCAAAAGCATGTTTGCTAGAAAAGACAAAAGTCGTGACGTAAACAGAGTACATCCAGCATTTATGTCGAGTTTCAAATTTTAAACATCTTGATGTCCTGTTCAATGTACCTATGATAACGTAACCCTTAATGTTTAGACTGGTTTGGCTGACGGCAACAGCAGAACTCAAACCTCCCCACATTCTGTCTCATCACAGCCAAAAATGTGTATGTCTGCCATTTCATTTGGATTTTATGTGATAGTTTGGTCCAAACGAGTGCATCTTTGTGAGGTGGAAGGAATAGCATACACGGTTCTCAATTTCTTTGGACTAATATAAATATCAAAGGTGTAGTGAGCATTTTATACTTTCTCACCCATATTCTGACACTCCTAAATAAAATCCAGTCTCACCAACTGCATTTAGTTTACACTTAATTAGTAAACACCAGAGGAGCCATAGCGATCCACTGCTCAAGTGGGAGACTGTCAGCTGAACATCTATTACTGCCTCTTCCTCTTTTAGGGGTATAAATACTTTAGGCAATGTATGTCCGCAAGGTCCAAAAAAAAAAAGGTTTGTTCTAGTGAGTGCTTCTCTATTACCCAGATTTTAAAGATGCCTTAATATTTAATAAAATGTCTCCCAACAGAACCTGACCGACCTGGTTTTGAAAGAATCAGCAATGGAGGCTCATTCTTGTTCTCAGCCATTTTAACAAGTAGCACTATTGGCTCCACAGAGGAGAACGTTGGGTACGCAGTGAACAAACATCGGTATTACACATTAACTATGAGCCTCCTGAAATGTTACAACCCTGCTATATGTGTGGCTGGTTCTGTGGAGGTGGTGCGGACTGCGGAGGGTCGGCGCCCTATAGGCCCAAACAGACCCGCAGCTTTCTATAAGCTGTCTCTTTTCTAAGATGCCTGCATGATATTTCTCTGCCTGTTGAGAGAAGTTATTTTAAAATCGTCCCCCATGGCTGGTCATCGTGTTACCCCAGTTGGTAAAACCTTTACCCTGGTAGTACCCAAGCTGACAGCAGCTGATGCAATATTTTAAATAGTGTTGTTTCGTTTAATCAAACTTAATCACTTATGGGGTGTGTAATTGTATTTACAGTCTTGCCTCCATTAAAAGACAAATCTCTGTCAGAAGTGTGAGCATTTCCTCAAGCCCAAAGGACGTTCTGATGACGGCTTAGTTTCCTGGCTCTATCTCTTTGTACCCATATTTAACATCAGCCCAGGTCATCTGATAACCCGCTGCCCAGGAACCTAAAAATAGGACCAGCTTTTTATGAAGTTTGTTTGACTTCCCTGTTGAAAAAAAGGGGTACCGGTTTTTACTTACAGGACATTGACCTGATTTCACTTATCTTTGTACTAAACTGAAAAAGCAAGAAAGATCCAGACTTTTCATGGTCATATGATGGGTTATTTACATACTTACAAAAGAAGAAGAAGATTAAGAAGAAAGGAATCAGCAGAATATAAGGTTTCCATGTCTCCCTTTTTATTATTTTTGCTGACTGAGATCCTTTAAAGGTTATGTTACATCACCCTCCACCTCCCATTTTATGTCATTCTGTTTTATGGATATAAAATGAGCAATGCTCACATTCAAATATATGTATAGCTGATAGATGAAATGTTAAATAGTTTTGGTCTAATGAACAAAAGCTATGGAAAGCACACTTTGATGATTTACCTAGTTTCACACATCCACACAATACTTTTACTCAACTGTTGCAGATCAAAAATAAGATGAAAGCTCTGTAACATTAAACGGAATCTCCCTTGCAATTGCGATACAGGCTACTGAAGACATTTTACCATCAGCAACTGTCATGCACTATTTGCAACTGCAAATATCTCACATGTGGCAGTGGATGAAAGAAATAGCTAGGACAAAATCTTATTCCACTGAAGAAAGCAAACACTGCCACCTAGTGGTAGGAATATATACAATGTTACACGAATGGTCACATTTTACTACCAAAGGTTGTAAAATTTCTGGGCTGTTTTTAAGTGAACGATTAAATAAATAAATAATCTATTTCTCATTGCTTCTCTGTGTACATCAAATTACTTCCAGGCGTTGGATAATGGAGTGACATCTAATTTGGCTACTAACTGTTCTTTTCTACCTCAGCTGTTTTATAGTTTGTTTTTTTCCATCCTTTTTTTTTTTTTTTTTTTTTTTTGCTTGAGCTGCATTTGACATTTTGTTTGAAATCCAATGCAGTTCTATAATATTTTGTAAACTATTTCAGCCATTTTGGTTCTATTACCCTTAGCCCTAAATTCCCTTTTCTAAAAACAACTGAGTGACTTCTCAAACAAGCTCCTGTCAGTTTGAGTTTGTTAGAGCACAAAGTGCACCCATATAGTAATGTTTGAATCAACTTGAACAAAAAAAAAAAAAAAACATGTTATTTATTTTAGTTATTGATCTGGCTCTTCACGCTTCAGCAGGTTGACCTGCAGTTGCATTTGTGGTTCTTGCATAAAACTGACATGGGGTGAGCCACTTTTTCAGCGCCTCAGGATTTCACAAGCCCAAAATGTGTTTTAATGACTCTGTACTAAGTGTAGAATCTTCACAGCAAGATTTAACCAGTCTATAAACTGTGATTTTTAACACTTCCCTCAATCTATGGTGGACATGATGCCACAAAAGGACTGAAATCTCAAATTGTGTTTTAAAATAAGGTTTTAATTCAGGGTTCAATAATCTAGCTCAGACTTAACAACTCCTAGTTGCAGTCCAGTTCACCGGTAACCACAAATAATAACAAACTAGTTTTGTAGTAGTGGTGTGCAGTTTAGAAATAACTTGTTTTTTGTTATTTGTGCCTTCCCTTGGCAGAATTACACCCTGTGTGATGAGCCATTTTGTCCATGTCAAAACAACGGTGTAGACATTTTGCTGTTCTCATTCAGTGTCTCTTTTTAAATTACAGTTACAAAAACACTAATAAATCTCAATGCCCTGTGATATACTCTATCCAAACGTGCAAAGACAATCAACAGCTGCATTGACATGCAGTATAGCTCCTAAAGTCAATAACGGAGGAGGTCTGATTCTACGAGCCTCAATTTTACATGAATACAAAAGTAAGACTTATTTGTAAAATGTATCCTGCTAAGAGCCTCCGCTTTTTTTAAAAGTATGCTCAGGTGCTAATAGACTTGAAAGTTGTCAGAAATCAAAAATTCCAAATATTCAAAAGTAGCCACCAACTTCATTTGTTGACCATTCCTGAATAGAATATTCTTCTTGTACTTTTGCAAAAGCATGCTGGGGATACTAAAAGACCATTGCAGGAGTAGATGCAGAGCGGTAAATTACAGAGTCATCAGCATAGAAATAGAAAACCTGAGTTCAAAATTAATAGCTAATTTAGAGAAAAGATAATAGGCCAAGAATTGAACCATGCAAAATCCCATATGTACTTACACAATGAATAGGTTCTAGAACCATCTATTGGAACCGTCTAGGTTTTACAAGATCGCAAACAATAACAAATTAACAACATTTATATAGTTCTTTCCTAGTCAAACTGACCACTGAAAGCACTTCATGTGTGAACCACATTCAGCCATTTGCACTCACTAAAACGCTCACTAAACGCACTCACATTCATACACGGAGACGGAGATCAATAGGCCATTTAGGGTTAAATGCCTTGCCCAGACATTGACATATGGCCGGAGAAGGTTGGAATCAAACACAACTTTCAGATTGCAAGACAACTAGTCTTCCCACTGTGCCACAGTCACCCATAATAATAATAATTATACATTCCATAATATTGTTGCTCCTGTAAGATTTTCATGGCCTATTATGAAATCAAAGTACATATTACAGCAAGAGGTCTTTGACCTGTGTTAAAGGCATTTTGGAGATACTCAAAAGCTATGAATGGAATAGGTGCATAGGCACAAGTGATGGTGTCATCAGCATAAATGTTAGAAGCTAGGTACAGAACCCTCAGCCTTGTTTATTGAGAGAGAGAAACAGCAATGGGCCAGGACATGAACCTTGTTGTATACCATTATGGACGTGCATTGAGTCTAAGGTACCTGAATCACCATATATGTCATACGCCATTACATACCATAATATTGTTAATCATCCTAGATGTCCATTATATATTAAGAAACCTTATGTGTAATTTGTGTATTTTGAATTTCCCTCCGAGGCTATAGTGTTTTTTCAATCCCAAAGCAAAAGACTATTTATTGTGGCGTCAATGTATTGTTAATGAAGCTAGCATAATTTTGAATTTGAAAAGCTAACAATGGAAGCAATATTAGTGAATTAGTGGTTAGTTTGCAAAGTACTACTGGGTGATTATGGTTTATAACAAATATTCTAGGTAGTATCTTCATCTGACTGCATGGATCAGAGAAACCATGTGTTTTGTCTTTTTGAACCACACTTCTCTTTTGTACTGACGGGGTAAAGAAAAAAAAGAAAAACCTCTTAAATACTGCCGAAAACCCCGCACGCATATCAACCCAGAAGCAGTACATATGCTTTGGGTCGAACAAAGCCTTCGGAGCTTGACAGTGTCCCTTTTTTTTTTTTTTTTTTTTTTTTGTAAAATTGCCCCTGTGGCGATTGCTGAAGCCAGTCCGATCCAATTGAACACATTTCCTGTTTGTGCCGGAGTTCCAAGCAGCGGAGCGGTTGCATGTGCACTTATCAACACTAACACAAGAAGCTCGGCGGAGTTAAGATGGCGGCATGTGGGTGAGGAGGCAGGGATCCAAACTCTTGGTTTTTTTTCGCAACTAAAAGACTCATATGAACGCACGGACGTCCGATATCTGAAGGGATAACAGTTTCCACTCCTTTAACGCGTCCGTGGGTGACTTTGGACTGACTCCATGACATCTATTCACTTCGTTGTCCACCCGTTGCCCGGGACCGAGGATCAGCTCAATGACAGGTATTTTGTTGCGTTACACGAAAAAGAAACACATCAAATGGCTGTTTGTGGACTGGTTACGTTAAGCCGTGCTCTGCGGTGTGTTTGCCGACGGCGTTGGTGCTGTCGTTTGTTTTTTTGAGGGGGGTGTTTAACGGTAAAAGCGGGGAAAACCGAGCCCTTTGGGATGATGAAAGGCCCGGCATTTTGAGCAATCCTCGTTAGCTAGCTGCTACGTTAAACGCTAGCAGGACGTTCCTTGGTTCTTTGGACGGATTGGCTCTCAGTCAAAGTTGAGATAGACAATGCGGGTTGGGGGATGGGGGGGAAAGAGGGGGGAAACGTTAGACTTTTATCGCAACCTTTTTTTTTTTTTGAATGTCCATGCTTTTGGTTTAAATTGCACACAAGCACAAGCGGCGTGGTTATCGATCTGGATTTGTTGGCGTTTTTTTTGCGGATTATTATGATCAATGGAAGTAGCTAACGTATGCTAACTGTTGGTTAGCCACCGATGCTAGCTGGCTAGGTTATTCCCAGCCACGCGCATAACGGAGCCAAATAGTCTTCCTTCTTCGTGGTCGTGTCAAATTCTTCTCATCTTCCGGTCGGTTGGGGTTTTTTGTTTGTTTTGTTTTTTTGCTCGCCAATAAACGCAAAGAAGAGGCTGAATGTTTTTGCTGCTAACGTTGCGCACCGAGATGCATATCTAAAATCTGCGGCGAAGCAGCGGTAGCAACATCACATTGACATTAATCGTGTTATCGATTTTTTTTTTTCTTTTTAAGGCGGACAGCCATGAGTTTAAACGTGCCTTTTTATTTGCAGCTACTCGAGTCAGATTTCATTTTCCATTCGAAATGCCAGCTTCACTTTTAAAAAGCCAAGTTCATTTATGAACGTGGCGCTGGTAAATCTTCATTATTCTGACCCTCGCCGGTTTATTAGATTGTCTACGATCGGGGGGAGGGAAAGTCCCACGTCACTGGTATTTGGGTGAGAACGATCCTACACATTGGTTGAACTCTGGATTTGGAGTCAACATGTGATTTATGCTAAATCTATTTATACTATCCTTCGAGATGGTAGTGATTAATGAGCTGCTCCACTTGGAGACAAAGAGGTGAGAAGTCAGGGTTTTACACAATGACCTTGAGATTAAAGACTAGATTAAAGCTGGAGTTTATTTTTTTCCCCCCCCAAATCGTTTTGCTTTTCAACTCTGTGGGGGTTATGGCTTTGGTCTGACAGGCAGGAAAGCCCATTTTGCCCTCTTGGTTTGGAGCGATCTGAGTGAAAACGCCACATAAATGTATTGGTAACAGGGTCCACTGGTGTCCTGTAGAGGGAACGGCTGTTCTGTCGCTATTACAAAAACGTACACTTGTCACATCTAGTTAAGCGTGCTTCCATCTGGCAGAAATGCCTGTTCTGGTTGGGCCTTTTCAAGGAATGTGTGCCACACACATCTGGTCAGATTTGCTCAGCTACATGTCAGTGGCTCGTTTGGGCCCAGTTTGTGTACATAAGTGTAAAAAAAAAAGTGGATCAGCAGCTGACATTTGTCTGGTATAAGAGGGATGCTTGACATGCTTCCGCTTTGTTTCAGTGACACGGTTACAAAATGTTAATTAAGGCACATAGGCCTGCTTTATATTTATAATTGGGCTGAGCCAGGTAGAACTGCTTAATATATCAGAGTCATCACAATAGTACAAAAGTACAATCGCAAGGGATTGCTTGGATGCAACATTTGGTGGGCTCCCTGCCCCTGGTGCCCACACCTTTTTTCTTTTTTTTTTTTTATAGATTTTTAATGACAAGGCCTACTATAGGACCTTTTTCAGTATGGTTCCAGCACTTAACTGGTGCTTAGTAAAGTTATTTGTTCTTTACGGGGCCAGAGGACAGAACGTTTTTTTTTTTTTTTTTAGGAGCAGGGGTACCGTCAATTCGTTGTTTCAGATTAATGCACGAAAATGGAACCGTTCCCTGCTCGTGGCTAATGCTAGCCCATTGCAACGCTGGAGTTTAGCCTAGTTTTTGATCAACCAAGTTCAAATCAACAAGCCGTATAAACACAGCGCTTCCACTAGATCAGAATGTCAGATCTGTATCAAAAATAAAAGGAGCCGACTCTCTCTTATCTTCCTGCAATTAAAAAATAAAAATCAACCATCTTAGAGTTTAAGTAGGTCAGTGCGCCGCTAATTTCTCATTTCTCTAAAACTGGTGTTTTAATTTCAGCAGGAGGTGTCAATAAATGTTTCTTTAAAAGCCGTGTGGATGAGGGGTCATTTGATCAGGACTAGGGAGGCGTTTGCGTGCGCTGCCGCTGGTTGTATAAAACGGCGCTAATGAATTAAGGTGTGGGCACTGTAGCAGCTATCTGCACAAATGCAGGGCTAAATACTGTTTCTTGTGTAGTTAAACTGTCTTCATGCACGACAAGCCACCACAGAAAGCAGATAATTACAATAAACGAATGAGGCGTCTATAATGGTATAATGAGGTGGTTTGGACTTGACTCTGGGCTAGTGAAAAGCAGACCGCTTCTTTTACACAACTAGTTAAATACTGGCTCAAGTAGCAGTCCCGTCTATGAACATGAACCTCTTGGGGGGGGGAAAGACCTTAAAGGGTGGTGGGACGGTGTGTAAAATGTCATGTCATGGTGGCACGGTGGCTAGCACCCTTTCCTCATAGCAAGAAGGTCCGGGCTCGGCGGGGGCGTTCTGTGTGGAGTGTGCGTGTTGTCTCCGTGTCTGCATAGGTTTCCTCTGGGCGCTCCGGTTTCCCCTACCACTAAAGACATGCTGGTCAGGTCGGCCATTAATGGCGGCGCGTTCAGTCGCAGCAGCTCAGGCTAACCCTCCGTCTGATCTACGAAATTCCATTGTATGTATGACAAATAAAGACTCTTACCTATCTTATGTCACACTTTCATGTTTTCATAATTAGGACAATCCCATTTGCAATATAATCACAATTTTTAAAAACTCAATTTCCAAATCGCAGAGGTCTGCAATTTTTGGCTACGTAACAATGGCTAACATGCGGGCTTTAGGTGTCTTTAATATGTTTAAAGCGGGTTTGCTTCCACATGAAAGGGAAGAGAGCTGCAGCAGTGAGATAATCTAATTTTATTATTTGTTTTAGAGTTTATGTAATCATACTTTTTTAACAGAAACTTTCAGTAATCTTAGCATAGCATTAAGTACCGGTCGAACTCTTTAGTACAGACATGTTTGTTGGTTACGCTTTATGTTCAACATGGATTAATGTCCTAATCAATTAAAAGCTATTCTCTTGAATAATAATATTTTGATTAATAAAAAAAAGTTACTTACTCCTTGTTTTAAATAGCCATTGTTTGCAAACATCTTTATCTGCAGGGCATTTTTGCTGCTTGTGGTTAATTCAGAGAAAAGTCTAAATTAAATCGCAATTATGGTTGAAATATATCTCAATTTAGATTTTTGGCTAAATCATACAGCTCTATTCATAATAACAAGCAGCCTTTCTAAAAGGGATGGCTGGGATGGAATTATAAATTATTGCAATATTTTGGGATATTTAATACAATAAAGTTAACATGAATAAAACAGCACCAGTCTATTTGTTTATAGCACTAGCACTGCATAAAGACAGAATGTCACAATAAAATATACTCTCCAAATAATAAAGACCTAATTGTCAAGATTACCTCACTGGATCCCACAGCTGCATCCAGAACTGTTTCTGTGCTCCTGAACAGTTCAGTCATTGCATTTCATTAGATTTTAAAAACCCATGCAGAATTTAATGATGACCCATAACCAGCAATTGGTGAAAAATATCTTTTGGGTTTTTCAGCGTTTACTGAGATTACCACCAAGGATCAACATAATTGTTCCTGTCCACTTAATGAGTAATCCACTCCTGCATCCCTGCAATAATTTAGGCTGATGCATGTTCATTGTGGGGATTCCTTAATAACGCAAAACGGCCCTTTAATGATTTTATTTTACATATAGCATAAATGATAAATATTAAAGCATAACATTTTAAAGCAGGGGTTTTGTATGTAATTTGCTGTATAAAATACTTTTCATGCAGAAAAGGACTTTAGATCTTTTATCTGAAGGAAATCAACACGTCAAATAAAGAGAACTGATATACTGTGCAGCAGGGGCACCAACATGGGGCCGCGGGCACCCAGTAGCCCCCCGAGGACCATGTGTGGTGCCCATCAGCCTGTTCTTAAAATTAAAAAAAAAGCCCAATCCACCAGTCAGCTGCATCTAAAACTTTTATTTTATTCCGTTACTCTTCTTGCTTATCACACTGGCATTTATATAGATTTAAAAAGGACAATATCTAAAACAAAGCATGAAAAAATAAAATAAAAAAATCTCGATAGACGGATATCGATGATAGAAAAAAGGGGGAATAAAAAGTATAATAGAATAAAAGTTTTCCTTTCTTCTGCATTGTAGTCATTTAGGTTAATACCACAGTCATTACATCCTCCCAACCAATCACAACGCAGACCCAGGAACGCTCTGTCGCCAAGCTCCGCCCCCTTCAAAGAGTTCAGAGAGCACATGTTATTTTTTCTTTTTAAAAAGCTGTAGTTTTGGTAAAAGGTTGGTTGAATAAAGAGTTGAGTTGGACTTCAGTGTTTGTGTCTGTGTCTAAAAATAAGTCGCTAAGCAACAGCATAAAACAGCCAGGGCTGCACTTAAAATATGTTTTGAATCTGTTGATAATTATCGATATTGATCAATATGCTTTTTTTCTATACCGTCCAGCCCTAGTACAGGTAGCCCTTCGTATGACACAACACCACTGAAGCAGCTCTGTTTCTAAAAGTGTGGGTGACCCCTGATCTACAGTAATGTTCTGCAAGAACCGGGTTCCCCTGCGACTGAAATATTGTTGCGTTTGCTTGCATTAATATGAAACGATGAAGTCACTCTACGTGAAGACAATTGAAGTCAAATACAAATTGTCTTTTATGGCTGCAACTAACGGTTATTTTAATAATCGATTAATCAGTTGATTATTTTCATGATTACTCGATGAATCTGATTAAAAAAAAATTTATTTCCATTTTTTTTCTTCCAAAATTGAACATTTAGACTGAACGAGCTAATGAGCTCACAAAATACAAGTTGCTTCTTAGGTCTTCTGTTACTATAATATTAGGTAATAAATAATTTTGCTTCAAATAAAGAAGTTTATGTTGACTAGATTTTAAGTCAATCATTTAATAGTCAGTGTTGTCTGTATGAACAGCTGTTTAACACAACAAAAGTGAAGCTGGAAAACTGGGGGGTCAATGTGGTTTGGTTGAACCTTGTGCATCTAGGGGAAATAATTGGGCATAACAATGAAACCAGCGCAGAAACACCACTTCTGACTATTAAGTAAACATCCAGCCCATTTCTTAGGCTGTTACAGCACAAGCTGCATTTTGTTAGTGCTACGTGCTACATTTGTCCTTTTTCTTATTTTTCTTCCAAGGACGTATGTTCTGTAAGTGTTTCTCATTTTTCTTTGAAGAGTCAAAAACGCTGTTAGATATTTATTAACTTTTTACTTCTTCTGGGGGTTTTACATTTTTGACTGTGTCCTTTTAGGGATCTTTGTCTCGTTTTTCTGTGTTTTAATTTGGGTGTGCCTCTTCATTCTGAGTCTCTCACCAAAAATGTCATTATGGTTACATAACAATAAAGACTCTAGATTGTTGAAAAGTTAGTTCAGAGCCCTGCTCCTCTCTTCCATACAGAACCTTCACTCAGACTTTGTCAGCAAATTAAAGCTTAATCAGCCAATTATTTAGCCTCGTGAGACCATCCTGATCTCGCGAGCTTTCAAGGTTTCACTCGCAGATCAGTCTGGCTACTTTCCGTTAAAGAAAATTTGGAGCCGTTCACCAAACGAACGTCCAATCAGCGTTGGCTTTGAGGCGGGTTGAGATGTGACGCAACGGGAAGCGCGACAGTTCAGTCTAAACAACATGGCGGCTTCAGCCGATGAAACTAGCATTAGCGTGGCTATCGAGCAAGTTTTATCGGAATTACAGAGTATTTCTTTGCTGAGCTAACGAGCCTTTACTTGCAGCAGCAAGAGTAGCTTGGCTTGTGGTTGTGTTTTCGTCGTCGCTCGTAACAGAGCGACGAGGAATCTGATTGGTTCATTTGGCCCGTCTATCACCAACATAGGCCAATCAGCTAACCAGTATTTTCGCCCCTTCCCAAAATTACTTCAACGGAAGGTTTCCAGATGGATATGCGGAGCAAATCTATCTGGCGGAGTCAGGTAACCAATTATTAGCATCAGAATTAAATTGTATTGTGATTTAGAGGGCTGCTTTATGATCCATGATCTGATCAGCGTCCATCTAAACCTTTGTTCTGTTTAACTCATGAACTCACAGCGCCTGCATGTGGAGGATGGAGCCGCAGCGCTGCAGTACAGAACATTTTGGGATGCTGAGCCTGTAGCGTAATTAAGGAAAGCGATGGCCGGGTCTCTTAAAGCTTGCATGGAGTGTTTTGGTATGTTGGGAGTGACCGAATAAAGTGGCTTTCCTCGACTGTTCCAGCTCGCTTAAAGTACGCGTCAAAGATTTGGATGGATAGAGAATTCAGCGCTGGTGTCGGTGAGGAGGTGATGTTGTCAGCTGTGTTTCCAAAATATTCACTCTGCAGGCCAAGTTACCTTAACGAGGTCAGCTCTAGAAGAATCAACTCAATTGTGTCTTCATTGAAATAGGAGGCGCTCGTTGATAGAGCAGGAGTTTCCCCAAATGGCTGATTGGGATTTTTTGCCTTTACACATCTGGTTTCTAGCTTACTGAACACTTCTGTTGCTAAGAAAAGAAAATATGCCGTCTTATTGCCATTACTGCACATCACATAGAAATTTAGATTTGGACATGCAGTTTGAGACGGTTTAGGTTGATTTTTCTCTGTCCTCGTTTTAGACGTGGATTCGTTCAATCCCACAGAGCGTGGGTCAGCACGGAAAACATCTTAGAGCTTCCGTTGGTATTTCATTAAATTTCAATGATCAAAAGACAAAAGGCTGCACACCATTTAGACCAGATGCATATTAAGTCTGAACAATCTAGTACACATCCATCTTGGATGTGTACTAGATTGTTGGAATCTTGGACTCAGGCTCACAGCAGCAGATGCTCACACCAGACACAAATGACACAAAATGCTAAATGTCACGGGGTGATGGAGGCCCAGATGACAAAGAGAAAATAAGGCCATACCATAACTGATCTTGTCATTGCTATATTTACCAGTAATATTGCCATCACGGGATTTTCTAATATCGGACAGCCTGGAAAACATGCCCTGCCGATGGACTCCATCTTTGATCAAATGATTCTCACAAACACAAAGTTTGGCTCCTGTCTAGCGGAAAGTAAGCACTGACATAATGGGTTAAATTATCTTCTGCATATCATGCTACTGATGATCCGGGTAAAGCTGAAACAGACCCCCCATGTCATTAGCCGCCTAGCTGTCTGCTTACCGACTTGTTCCCCCTTTTTACCCCGGTTCTGAGGGGCGTCTTAGAGCAACTCGTTTTGTTGCTGTCTCTTTAAATCTAAAGGTGGCCGCTTCGCCCCCCTCCAGGTCAGAGAGCGTTCCACTCCACCCTGATCCGCCATTTTTGCAGGTAGGATGCTGGGGGGTCGATTGTCGATTGCCCGATTGTGACTACCACACAACGTAGTCGCAACCAGGCATGGGACTGTTTATGTGGGCTTGAGTTGACTTCCTGGCTGGATGGTGTGACGGGGCGCCTCCATTATGTGTGAGCAGCTGATCCTGGGATTTATGCTGAAAAGCATCGGGATAGGGGGAAAATAGCTGCTCTTAAGCCAAAGGTAGTTTATTCAGGAGGGTTGAGGCGGCCATCTTTGGTTAAGGCCAGTCTCTCTCCCAATGGTTTTCTGCCTTTTTAGAACAGGAGATGTCTGTCTTACACCACCGTATCATAAGCCTGGAAGGCCGTCATGCTTCATTCGCCCCTACGCCAGGCTGAGCATCATTTGTTCACTCGAAATGCTCGATGTCTGACAGCAACATAAAACGTTCAGTAAAGTTCCCGACATAAGCTAACGGGCTAGCTGTTATTAGCTTGACTCGCGCTACGGTACCCGGCAGCAGCCCTTGTAGAAAAGCAGACAGTTGGGACGATATTGGTAAAGTTTGCGTCGACTACCTCAGTTAGGATCAATCCACAGTTTCCTTACTCGTCTCTACCTCCAACAGTGTGTGACTTTAGCATGTTTGGCACCATAACCCGTGTCAGGTTCTCTGGTTCTTTGATGCCAGCGTGAGTTTTCAAAGCTCACGTGTGCGGGTTGGGGTTAGGGAGCTAGCTGACGTGACCGTTAAGAGCTTTGTTAGTATTTTGAGAACTAAAGTTATGCTCTTATAATTTTAGGACAGCACTATATTAGAGAAGTGTTGGATACAGTAAAATGATAACTGTTGTGATTCACCTACATTTTCCTCAATTCTTCTCTCTGTTCGGAGTTTTATGGGTCCAGAGAACCATGAAGACTGTGCTTTTATTAAAAAATAATAGTTTCATTTTGATTTCAGCTGCAAGCGACCACAGAAATAATAGTAAAGGAAAAGTGGATTCTTGTCCTGTTTTGAACCTGGAGAGGGTCAGGTGTGAAACAACCAAAGCTTTGCCAGGTGAAAGGGGCGAAGTGATCACCATCTACTAAATAACAAAAATCTAGGCTTATTTGTGTGGAAGTGCTTTTGGATTTTAAGACAAAGATTGATGATATATTTTGTTCAAATTAATTTAACACTAAAATGACCAGATTTGAAAAGGTGCTAGCATGGCAGTTTTACGTGAACAACATGTGTGTTTATATAAAAAATGCTACCATCTTAGTACTAAATATTCAGATGAAATTTTGATGAAACTCCCTAAATAAAACTCCTAAAAACCTGTGTAACCATTCCAGTGCCCAAATATATAAACGTTAATGAAAGCCAGGAGTGAAGCAATCAGGCCTGTTCAAATTTTCTGGCTTCTGAACCTTGTTTTTTAGTCTGATTGCTTATTTTAGGTTTTCTTTGTAACGCTCTGTTTCTTATCTGCTGTCTCCGTCATAAAAACAAATGATCATCTTCCCCCACACTGACAGGTAATCCTTTGCAGTCTATTTTTCCGTGGCCTCCTTTCTAGTTTCTAGCTTCAGAATATCTTCTGCTTTGCAGGTTTTTTTAAAAAAAGAGATGGAAATTGCCTGCGATACTTTCAATTGCTTCGCCGTGCGGCGCAAAGAAATGAATTTTATCCTTTGTGCTGTAAGTTGGAGCAGAGGGGATAAAAGTTACTTTTTCCCCCTTTGAATCAGGTTATAGCTGTGACCTCATAGAGCTGTGAAACAGTCCTCATGGATCTCAGAGCTGCTAGCAGCTCTCCTGATGGCAGAAGTGCAGGAAGTTTATAAAAGAGGGCATTTATCAGGACAAGATTGCTAACAAAGCAACGCGCTCTTATCCCAGGAGAGCTAGAACGAGTAGCCGTGCATCGCTGCAGCCATAATCCTCCTGAACAACATGAACTAACGCTAGCTGTTAGCAGCTTGACGAACAACCCCCTTTAATGTGTCACAGCGCCACCGACGGGCCTGGCGTACCTACTACAGCGTCTTCTGTGGTGCTGCGTCCCCTGGTGTGGACGTGCGTCGTTCTCTTAAATCTCTTATGAAAATGTTTCGTGGACGAGGCTTTAGTTTTTAGTTTTTGACTCTTTTTAGCAAAAAGCACGGTTTACATACTCATGTTTCAGCAAATTGTCTTCTTGCATTGATCTAACTAGTTTTTTCTGTTTAGGCTCCGTGAAGTCTCAGAGAAGCTCAACAAATACAGCTACAACAGGTGAGTTTGCTCCAATCGTAACGCAGAACTGGAAGGTGGGATCCCTTTATTGCAGTGCTGCATTCAGTGATTGTGATTTTTAATTTTTTTTTTGTGTCTGTAAATTGTAGTCATCCACATCTTAGTCTGCTTGAGCAGGCCACCCTGAAGCAGTGCGTCGTTGGTCCCAACCATGCTGGATTCCTCCTGGAGGTAAGCCTGCAAGACACGGCGATCAGATGTGTGGCTTTGAACGTTTAGGACCTGTGGATGAAAGCTGGTGAGCAACAATTAGTTGCTTGACTATTGAGGCTGAAATCCTGCAGCCATGGAGCAGAATAGCGTTTCTAGTAGAAAGCAGCGTGGTTCAGTGAGGGTGAACGTCTCATACGTCCGCTACAGCCGGTCTGAGCTTCCTCTGCTCTGCGTGTTGCTTCCATTGATCAACGTGCCGACGTGGACGGTGCATTACAATAACCGCATTGTCTGGAAGAGGCTGTATGAACATGAGAAGGTGTGACGTGATGATTATATTGTGAAAAAAGCAGTCAGAAAACTAGAAGAACGCTATTCGGCGTATTATATTTTATTTATTTTGGTCCAACTTTGCAACATCTGTTAAGCTTTTATAGGAGAATTGTTGGTAAATGGGGAAAATGTGAGTTAATATAATCCTATGTGCGTCTCTTTCAGGACGGGCGGGTGTGCAGAATCAGCTTTGCCGTTCAGCCCGATCGCCTGGAGCTCAACAAACCGGACGGCGGCGATGGGTGAGAGACTTTTTGTTGGCTCCTACCCAGGAAGCATTTTCCCTTTTTAATATTTAGGCAGTGAAACTTTAAATACATTTTTATTTGGAGAAGTGCAGCACTACTGGTACTGTTAATTTTGTATTAATATCATTTAAAATGATTTTACATGTAGACTTGGAGCTATCTCTTTTTGCTAGAATGATTTCCTTCCATCAGAAAAATGTTTAAATAAGACGTTAAACGTGCAGCTTTACGTTAAACTGTTAGACTTGTGGATGATTTCCATGCTTTGCTTAATGGCATTATCTGTTCAGCAGAATAATAAGATGCATCTCTATTAAATGTGTTAAAGCTTTACTAATTGTGCAGTAAACAGACCAACAAGGCTGTTCTTCGGCTGTCTTATTTTCTGGAATCCAGATTTACTGAGATTAGATTAGATTACATCTGAGCCAGTGTGTTTTTTTTTTTTTTTTCTCCCTTTTCTTTCATACTGGCTGCTGTCTGTTGGGTTGGCTGTGAGCATGTATTTCAATGAATGTCTCATTGATTGCTACTGATGTCCTGCCAACAGAACATTCACTGGCTGTTTGTCTGTGTTGAATAAGTTGGTTTTAAACTGTCACCGCCTTTTTATTCTGCACTCTTGTGGAGAAGGGGGAAGAGGAAACATGACAGGTTTTCTTTGGCAGGCTGGTCAGACCCACTGCACAAAGCCTCGTTTTGCCCTCAATTTAAAATCCTGATAAATGTTCCATTAAAAACTGTCTGGACGTTAAATTCCAGCGCTAAAGTGATCATTTGAAACCGTTTCTGTACACAGATCCTGTCAATTTTCATTTTGAACAAATGATTTAAATGATTAAAGCAAATGATTAGCCATCCTAAAGTAGGAGAAAGCAGTCGCAGCCCCAAAACCCAAGAACTTTTACAAAATAAAGGTCTTGAGAGAGGAACGAGTTGCAGACAATTCTGATTCCCAAGGGTGTTGCCATGCTGGTCTCCAAAAACAAAAAAACAAAACAAAAAAAACTGCTGTTTTACGGCACATTGACAGAATCCTGAACCAAGTGGTATAATTCACCTGGGTTAAACTTCCTGTCAGCTGACCCAGGATGGCAGAGTTAATAAAACGAGTAAGCTTTTATCAGCCCCACTGGGACCGCTGTAGGTTTGTAACTGATCTCCCGTTTTTTGTTTCCAGTTCAAAGTTGAGCAGTGGTTCAGGGACAGGAAGGAGCTCCAGGCCAGGCAGGACCAGTGATCCACCCTGGTTCCTGTCTGGTTCTGACACACTGGGCAGACTGGCAGGCAACACCCTTGGGTAAGTTGTGGCAGGACTGCCAGAGACGTACGGTCCTGTGAAAAGGTTGGTGCTTGGAGGGCAGCGGCGGGTTAAGGGTTAAGGGTTAGGGGGCGTGTCTTCTGTCGGCCTGGGCGCTCTGCGCAGGGAGTCAGAACGGAGAAACGTGTCCCTCTGATGACAACCTGCAAAGATAGAGAGTTGCTATTCTTAATGAGCTTAATGAGCCTCAAAATGTATTGCTTTTCCTCCTGATATTTTTGTTCTGCGCATATTAGGGAGCGAAAATGACCTAAACTCCCTTAATTATTTGGTTCTATCAATATAAATATGCAAGATCTCGCTTTTTTATTTTTTAGGATATGTGTCTATGCAAAGAAATGTTTGGATTGTAATAAAGATCTGTTCCTAATTAGCATAGAAGGTCTCCAAGAAATTCTTTTTTTTTTTTTTTTTTTAGTCAGTTTTGCTGATCCATAAACCTGAATGTGGGACGTAGAGACTCGATCCTGTCGTAGCCCCCCGTGTGTGATTTTCATCTGCTCCAAGGTTCTGCTGCTTTCTCTGACTCTGGCCTTGCACTCTGCATAACAGGAGTCGCTGGAGCTCCGGGGTGAACGGGGGCAGCGGAGGAGGTGGCAGCGGAGCGGGAGGCGGTGCAGCAGGGGGCGGCAGCAGCGGAGGTGGAGGGGGAAGCGGAGGAGGAGGAGGAGGAGGAGGCGGCGGCGGCGGCACGTCGGGCAGGTCATCGACGGCGGCCCGCGACTCCCGCCGCCAGACTAGAGTCATCCGCACGGGAAGGGACCGCGGCTCGGGCCTCCTGGGGAGCCAGCCACAGCCGGTCATCCCGGCGTCGGTCATTCCAGAGGAGCTCATCACGCAGGTACGCCGTCCTGGCTCTTTAGCAGGGCAGATTGTAGGATGTTTTGCTGGAGTGAAGGATGCAGATTTAACAAGAAAGCGTTAACGGTAAGACGTTTTTCCCCCCCAGGCCCAGGTGGTCCTACAGGGGAAATCCAGGAGCGTCATCATCAGGGAACTGCAGAGGACTAACCTTGACGTGAACCTCGCCGTCAACAACCTGCTGAGCCGCGACGATGAAGACGGAGACGATGGAGACGACACGGCGAGCGAGTCCTACCTCCCAGGAGGTGGGTCCGGGTTCTGCCGAGTATTATTAAACCTTCCATTATTATTATTATACAGGAGAACGCTGTGAGACCGCCACGTTCTTTAATTAGCATAACTGAACCAGTAGACGACCTCAGCGTTTACCGTTCTTACTCCTGGCTCTGTTTTGTCCTTTTTGTTTCTGCCCAACAGAAGACCTGATGTCCCTGTTGGATGCAGACATTCACTCGGCTCACCCCAGCGTCATAATCGACGCCGACGCCATGTTCTCCGAGGACATCAGCTACTTCGGCTACCCGTCCTTCAGACGCTCGTCGCTGTCACGGCTGGGATCCTCCAGAGGTAACGCAGCCGCTCACTAATGACTAATCAAGAGAAGGGAAGCTTTTAAGAGGCTTTGGTGCTGGTGATGGCTGTCGGGGTCGTTTGGTTCAGTGTCGTTCCACGTTACAATAAGTGAAGAACTCCAACTTTGAGTCGTGCAGCAGGTTGAGGTAATTAGTTGTTTTTTTTGACGACTCAGCGCTACGGTTGGGTTTTGTAACGTTGCTGATTGTTAGGGAGCCGGTGGTAGGAATCTCACAGATCCGATCCTTTTCAGACCAGTGAACGCAGCATAAGAACACTCCTGGGTGTGGGTGCCGTTACTGAGCGAGGAGGCCGTTTTTAGTTTTTAGAAAGGAGCTTAAACTTCTGGTCATAGATGTAAGAAACGTTTTTAAAAGGAAATTCTGTTTTCTGTGACGCGCTGTGAGAAGGCGAGAACGAGCAGCAGCTTTTAGGGAGATACCAGGCAGAGCAGAGCAGCGTCTGATCAGAGAAGCTGGATTTGGAAATGCTGACAGCTTTTTGACTATTTACTACTGAAAAACGGTGCTAATCAAGAGTTATCGGATTTGGTAAAAAAAAGAAAACGGCAGGTCAGGTTTTCCACAAACCCGACAGCAGAAATAGGCCACAGCTTTCTGACTGGGTCATCCCAGCTTAGGAGCATGTTTTTACCAAATATTACAAAGGAAAATTGTCTGAATGTTTGTCTCATATATTTTTATTGAGTTTTTTTTTAGTTGATTGAATATGATAAATGTTTGGTGTTGTGTGCTGCATGGCTGTAGTAAATACTGTGAGCTCTCTGAGAAAGGCCCGCCTGTCTTAACGAGGACCCTATTAGACAGTTCATTTTATTTAAAAAAAAAGCCCACTTTCTTTATTTCCTTCCTTCTTTCCTTCCTTCCTTCCTTCCCTCCCTTTAACACATGAGCGTGCAGAGTGACTCACCCTTCGTATATTTTAGATTCCCACTCAATCTCCTCCGTTTGCAACTGATTGATTTGCACTACGTTGATTCTGAGCAATATATTTTCTCTATTCTTAAAACTTTTATTTATTTATTTATTTTTTTGACGGGTCTTTCCCAGAGAGTGGCTTACTTCTATCCCACTGGTGTGACCTTATTGCATACCAGTTCTCCTTCTTCCCCTAGAGCGGGACTCAGAGCTGTTGCGCGAGCGTGAGTCTGTGCTGAGGTTACGCGAGCGCCGGTGGCTCGACGGCGCTTCCTTCGACACGGAGCGAGGCTCCACGAGCCGCGAGGGCGAGCCCAGCCTCGACAAGAAGAGCATCCCGGTCCAGAGCCCGGTCTCGCTGGGAGAGGAGCTGCAGTGGTGGCCCGACAAGGTAAGGCACATGCTACTAGAACCGCCCCGATCCACGATTCCTCGCACCGAAAACCGATCACTAGATATGACCTCAGTCCCTGTTTTCCACCTTTATCACCTGTGTTTATGCCTCTTCTGTCTTTTACTCTAAATAGTGTAGAAGAACGTCCCTAACATGGCTCCTTGGCAGTCATGGACAATAGCAACCAGTTGCTCGATCAAAATAGATAGAAACACGGCGGCCCGCCTGGTTTATGGGTTACAACATGTTAGATTTACAACAGACATATTCTAACGAAGTAGAAAACTTGAAGAAAATCTCATTTTTGGTCTAACATACCAATTACAATACAAAGAAAATTTGAAAGGCTGAGTTTTTTTTTGTTTAGTGTTTTTTTTTTAAGAAACCAAAAAAGTTTTTTATTTTGTTTTTTTTTTTTATGTGAAGTTTCCCCACAATTACCTGGATCAAAGCGATAAATATGTTGTTCTCCACATGTTAGCAGACTTGAAAACTTCCAGCAGCAGCTCTTTATGTAGGTCAGCTGATCGGCTGCAAGGAGACTGACTGAAACGTATTTAAAACAAATAAACGACTTAGAAACAAACAGACAACGTTTAGTCACATTTGGCGAGTGAGAACCTGCCGTAAGCCGGCCTTATCTGGCGCCGCTGCTCAGCTCACAGTATTCACTGTCTGACACCAAACTCCATGGCTTGGAGCTACACAATAACTGATGCACCAACATGATCGTTTCTATGATTTATTTATACGGGGGGGGGGGTGACCCCATATAAATAAACCACCTCCCTCCTCAAAATATTATCCAACATTATCAGTTTTAGCACTAAGATTGAAAACTAAAATTTGTACCATGTTCAAATAGCTTTTTATTCTAATGGAAATTCAGCAATTATTTATTGTTGCGGCGGAAATAATCAAACCTATTATTACATTAATAATGTCTGCTAATGGTAGAGGAGACCATGCTGCTGCTGCTGCTTGTCGTGACTGCAGCCACCTCTTGTTTCCCTTCCAGGACGGTGTGAAGTTTGTGAGCATTGGCGCCCTGTTCTCAGAGCTGGTAGCTGTGAGCTCCAAAGGAGAGCTTTATCAGTGGAAGTGGAGCGAGCCTGAACCCTACCGCAACGCACAGGTGCAGAAAACCAACCAGCGCGACTGCAGCGTCGGGATAAATACCGTACACAAAGCGACTCTATGGCTCGTCAGAATGACTTTTAACTCGTTTGTCTCCTCAGAATCCTTCCATTCATCACCCTCGTGTTTCCTTCCTGGGCCTGGCTAACGAGAAGATCACATTACTGGCTGCTAATAGTATCAGAGCCACCGTAGCAACAGAGAGCAACAAGGTAGGTCACTTTTGTTTTAAAAGAACAGATTTTTCCAGTTTTGTTTTTTGCATTTTTTTAGCAAAGTAGAATAAGACGGTAAATTTTTAAAACAAGTTGTTCGTTGTGCGTGTTGGAACAGGTGGCCACCTGGGTGGACGATACACTAAGCACCGTGGCCTCTAAGCTGGAGCACAGTGCCCAGTCCTTTCCTGAGCTGCAGGGGGAACGCATGGTGTCGCTGCACTCCTGTGCACTTTACACATGTGCACAGCTGGAGAACAGCCTCTACTGGTGGTGAGAAGAGAACTACTTTGGTTTATTTTTATTCAGTAGAAGTATAATTCTTCTTTGTTAGAGACAGTCATTGGCTAAATAGGTCTTGTGTTTTTATATCTACGGGGCGAGCGCTCTTCACTTGATCAGTTGTCTTGTAATCAGAAGGTTTTAGGTTATGAATGTGGTCATGTGACCAGAGCGGTGCTGTTTAATTTCAGTCCGTTTTGCCCTTTATCCAAAAAAAAAAAATGCTTTTTACGGAGCCTGCCAAAAGTATTCCTTCAACTTTTTCCCTTTTTTGCTACAACCACAACCTTAAATGACTTGAATCTTTCTGCAGGGGTGTTGTGCCTTTTAGTCAAAGGAAGAAGATGCTTGAAAAGGCAAGAGCCAAGAACAAAAAGCCAAAGTCTAGTGCTGGCATCTCCTCAATACCCAACATCACTGTGGGAACACAGGTAGGACGAGTTCTGTTTTTAACCTCTGTCCAGCCGTTTCTTCTGAGATCCGTGGAGAATGCCTGTTTTAGAAGTCCCGGTGATGTAAAGTGCCTGTATTATACCGATAATCTAATGGTGTCCTCCTTTAGGTGTGTTTGAGGAACAATCCCCTCTACCATGCCGGTGCAGTGGCCTTCTCTGTCAGTGCCGGAATCCCCAAAGTGGGCGTCCTGTTGGAGTCCGTGTGGAACATGAACGACAGCTGCAGGTTCCAGCTGCGCTCACCGGAGAGCCTCAAAAACATGGAGAAGACCACAAAGACCCAGGAAATCAAGTCAGTCCCGTTTTTTTTTTTTTTTTTTATTCACCGCTGCCTTATTAATGAGCAACGTTTTGCCGTGGTGTTCATAAAACCACACCTAAACACGTACCTCTTGTCTCGCACCATAGGATGGAAAGTAAGCCTGAGCTGGTGAAGACTGAGATGGGTCCTCCTCCATCCCCTGCATCCACCTGTAGTGATACCTCTTCCATTGCTAGCAGTGCCTCCCTGCCCTACAGTATGTCGCCTCTCATGCTATCTCCACCCGTAACTATTCGCTCTTTGAAAACCTCACAAGTCTCCACTCTGCCATCTCCCGGGCACACGACCAAGTTCTTCCTCACACTGTGCTCTCATTAGTCCTTTGACTTTGAAGCAGATGGCGCACAGGCTGTTATCAGCAACTTTTTTGCTGCCTGTGTTCCTGTGAAGGAAATGTGGCCAGCTCACAGTATATTTTTATACTTTTTACAGCGTCTGATCATAAGAACCAAATAGCAAGCTGTCAAGTGTAATAAGTCATTTTTTTTTTAGTTGGCCTTCTGTTTTTTTTTTTGTTTATTTGCTGTAATTAGGATTTGAACCCTAAAACTCTGTAATTTCACCCAATCTAATTTATCCTGTAGAAGGCGTGAGGGAGTAAGTATGGGGAGGTCTATTCGCACAATATAACCTTGAGCAAGTGTTGCTACGTTGGGTTCAGGGTATTGCTCTATTTACAAAGGATTAAAATAAAAATGCAGAACAGTATTTAATGATTTCAGGTAAATTGGAAAAGCCACCGTTGTTTATTTCTGATAAAAAGCTTCACATTCATTATTACAGTTGTTACATTGGATAAATGTAAGGGCAAATATAGAATAAACATCCATTACACTTCAGTTTTCAATAGTAATTTTACATTTTTGAAGATTATTAAACCTTTCTGAAAAAATAATCCCCCCCCCCACTGAAATCCCACCACAGAACAAAGTAATGTAAGCAGCAGATAAGCATCTGAAGGTTTTAGCATTACAGCAACAGATCTGACACAGAACCTCTTCTAGTTGCTTTTGATTGAAAGACGTTTTCCAACATCGTGGCCTCATCCAGTGTGAGCAGGGAATGCGGGTCACTGCCAACCTTTCTGCTGAAGATCCGGTTCGAGGATGCTCTCTTACAGAAGATGTTGCTGTTTCTGCAATCCCTGCGACAGAGTCTCTGTAACATCCCGTCACTCTTTCTCCCACCATGTTGTTACACACCACCACCATTGCTGAAGTTTCTTTTTGTCGTGGAAAGATGCCCTAAAGATGTTTCCTGCTGGGGTTTAGCTCAGATGGAGTTCTTTTTCTCTTGAACAAGCAGCAAGCTTTTCTTCTAAACATTTTGATTTAATTTTTTTATTATGCTTTTTTAAATAAAGGTAGCTTTTTTGTCTTTATTCAACAAAACGGCCATGCTTTGGAGCAAGTTGTTGCACAGCCATCTCTAGCAACAACGAGGCGTTGCTGTTGAGAAAATAAAACTCTACACAGCAGCAAGGGGGACAGAGAAATATTAACAGGAAGTACCGTATTTTTTGGACTATAAGGCGTACGTAAAATCCTTAAATTTCCTCAAAAATTTATGGTGCGCCTTATAATCTGGTGCGTCTTTTATATATGATTAAAATTGTGCTTACTGAACGTTTTTATGTAGTACAATGAACTTAAAAAACTGCTGAAATGTGTAAGTACGGCTTTGGTTAGCAACGAAGCTGCTCTGCTCAATGGATATTCGGAGCGTTACGGTTCACTCTGTCACTACCTGATTGGACCACTGAGCTGTCTTCAAGACTGCCTGACTGTAATGTCTAAACTAGAAGTGGGGTGCACCCCTTGTTGAATAGTAAGGGAAACACTGCTTATAATCCAGTGGGCCTTACGGTCTGAAAAATACAGTACACTCTTAAGACACGATACAAATATAGCAGATTTAAAGAACATTACTCAAAGAAGTACCGTCACATTTTGTAGATACCTTGGTATCCCTTAATGCGTAGGTAATAAAGTATTACCGGCCAACCCTTGCTTGCTTCTTGCCAACTGTAGTTTTAAAAAGTGTTGCCATGCCTACACTCTGTTTTCTGAGACGCAAATAATTTCTAAGCCATCAATCAAAACGTAATTTATGAAGCGTTTTAACTTAACTAAGGCGGTGTTTCCCAGCCCTGGTCCTCCAGGCTCACTGCCATGCATGTTTTAGGCGTTTCCCTGCTTTAAGACAACCGATTCGGAACAGGGAGGCGCGTAGGGTGTTGCGTCATGCGGCGCGAAGGAGGGGTGCCGCGTGGACGTACTGTGCGTTGCGCTAGTAATAGCTAGCGTGTTAGCTATTTAGACCGGGAGGTTTTCTCCTGTATGGGAACTTAAATGACCGGTTTATGTCGCTCTCAAATATCGACACATTTAAAACAAACAAGCGACGCTTAGCCTGGCAGGGGGCGAGTAAAGTCTGGCCCACCAGGCTTACAATACGCTGAGGGAAACCCTGGAATTAGTACCACATTTGGCAGCGGCACAGATCGGATTTTTTTTGGGTGGTGAAAAAATTGGAATTGGGCCATTCACACCTTGCCCTGAAAAGACGGATATGGGTCGCATATGGGCAAAAAAATTGGAATTGGGTCAGATTTAGGGCTGTGTTAAAATTTTTTATTTATAAATAATGAATTGATTCTCATATTCTTAAAGATCAATCATATAACCAAAGATCAATTTAACAAAAAATTCCATCGTGAACTTAAATGTGTGAGGCGGCATTACTTGTGCAGACATGAATGCGTGGACTCCAGGCTGACAGGTACGTGCAGAGCTCCATTTCTACGACTGCGTACGCAGTGTCACACTATAAACTGCTCGGCGGTAAGAAGTCTTCACATTAAACTGTTTCATATGTGACACCGAGCTTGATGGACAGATCTGCTCTGAGCAGGCGGTCTCCAGCATGCGCGGCATCACAGTCCCTGTCTCTGTGCGCATTGACTAATGTGCGGTGGGTGCCTGCTGGAGAGGAAACGACTCTACATGCTCAACTAGCTGAGCTAATTAAACGTTAAACCACCCCTTCATCGGTAAAGCAGACCGAGAGACAACTTAATTAATTGTTTATTGGTTCTACTTCTGCTCTGAGACCTCAGCAGGAGAAAAACAAAGCGCCAAGCTCCACCTAGTGGTCGGAGGCATGGATGCAACATATTAACCCTTCACTCTCCAGTCTGGGAGCTGAATTTTTAATGTCATATTTGTAATAATGCACCAGGTTGTTTTTTTTCATATATTTGTAATAATGCTCCAGTTTTAAGAGTAGAGAAAATATATTGCTCAGATCAACGTATTGCAAATGAATATTAAACCCTTTTGGTTTAATAAAGTATTTTTGAATTGAATAGAAATGGCAGCTGCAGATATCTCAGCTGTCCTCTGTTTTCTACCCTGGATCTATTTGGACTGTTCTGCTCCACAGCATGTTTGTGAAAACAATTGTCTCAACATTCAGGGAGAGGCTTTGGTCCTTACAGTCGCCATTAGCTACCATTATTTTATTAATTTGCAGTTAAATGTTAATATGATACCAGTATCAATATGTTGCATAACTACACAGTAATGAAATTCAGTTAACAGCAAAAAAAAAATGGTTTTAATGCCAGCAAACCAATTTGAGATCAGATTGAAAATAATCTATTCTAAATCTTGAGAATGGGAATCGAATCGACTGTTGAATCATGAACCTAGTCGCATCCCTCTGCCGTGTGAACTTAGAAGAAACGGCGTAGCAGCTGGTTTTCAGCTAGCTGGTTGAACGAGGAGGTGGAGCATGGGTAGACCTGTAACAAATAAGATTGAGTGGAAGGGAAGATGGTAGTAATACACACAGCAGCAAATAAAATGGATAAAAAACTCCCCTTATTACAATCCTTTTTGTTTTGTTTTTTTTTTTGTAATTTTTGTGCCACTGGTGACCCTTAATGAAAGTAGGCTGACAGGAAAGGGGCTGAAAGAGGACCACAGGCTGGAGTTGAACCCAGGACGGCCACATCGAGGTCTAAGGCCTCAGTATGTGGGTCGCCTGTGCTGCCTCTGTGCCACCGGTGCACCCTTCTTATTACAGTCTTGATGGTTACAGGCGGTTGGGGGTGGAGGCCTGCTGGTGCCCCAGATTTACCTATCCAGGTTTGGACTTAGCTGGTGGTTGAAGAGCTCTAAAAGCCATGGGAAAGTATCTAAAGTTGTTTTATGGCATCCTTTCTAACAGCTCAGCTCATCCAGTCAGCCTTTATCTGTAAAGTTCTGAGTCTTCAGCACATCTGCTGCCTGGCAGGCTTTTTAACGTGGCACTAATCATTTTTGCTTTTGTGAATTGTTGTAAAAAGCATAAAAGGTTGTTTGATTTACCGATTATTTAGGTTTACTGTGTTGCATCGTGTCTTTGCTTTGTCTTGTTGCAGCAACTTGCACCTTGTTTACCCCAAATTTAATGAATCAACCTGCAATGCGATAGACGGGCGAATCATAGAGCGTCATATAGTTTCTTACATTATATAAATATTTTATATTAAACAGATTATTAGCATTTTATTTAGACGCGTATCTGTATTGGCCACAAACTAAAGATGGGCAACCTTAACACAAAAGATAACGTATTATTTTTTTACAGTTTTGACATCGTGCATCTTTAAAACTTGTATGCCTATATACTGGTAACTGGCCAGTGCCTAGTAGGGAGTCAGAGTGCAAGGGACTTGATAATCCCCTCACAGGCAAAGGTAACAGCAGGGCAAGAGTAGGGGATGGAGGAGTGCTTGATCTGGGCGTCACGTCCAGATGTTGCATTATATTATCCACAATCAAGTATTCCTTCCGATCTGCTTTGAGCAAACGACTAAAGGTTCCCCCTACTGTGTTCTCAGAGCGCAGACGTTCAACCCCTGCTCCTAAAGAGGAAGAGAAGGTGAACGAGGAGCAGTGGCCTCTCAGGGAGGTGGTCTTTGTAGAAGATGTTAAAAACGTTCCCGTTGGAAAGGTGAGTGGATCTGAAAGCTGCAAGTTACCGTCTCTGGGTTTGATGGACCTGTTTTTTGGATTTGCTCTAAAATGATGCGATTTGCTTTGCTGTGATGGTACATGTTTTGCAATCCCATTAAGAACTCAGTGATGGGTTGAGTGTGGACTTATATCTGGACAGTGTGCAGAGGAGAAAAAGCAAAAGCACACCATATAGACTAGGCAGTTCAGATCCAATCAGTAATAAGAATAAAAAGACTTCAATTTCTATAAACCGTTTTTAGGGTTCTGGAAAATAAAATTCATTTATAAGTCTTTTTTTTTTTTTAATGTCTTAACATTTTATTTCACGTTAGGATGGGTTGACTAGTGCGTTTGCTGATGGTTTAATGTGCTTGTAAAGGTAACACAGAACAGGATCTAGAGCAGATCCTGATGAAGATCAGGTTTGATTGCAACGTGTTAATCAGTCATTTTACATCTTTGTTTGCCTTTTTTATAGTGGCGACTCACGCCTGACCTGGAAAACCCAATCAGTGTTCACCATTGTAAATAAAGCTTGAAATGACGATGAAGCACGGCTCTTATTTGCGTCTTTATGTCACCTTTGTTTCAAAGTGTGTTACTTTAATGTTGCAACCTAGGTGTTGAAGGTGGACGGTGCTTATGTTGCTGTGAAGTTTCCTGGAACATCAAGTAGCATGACGAACCAAAGCACCGCTCCCCCTCCGGACTCTGATCCGTCGTCGTTGTTACAGGACTGCAGGCTCCTCCGGATAGATGAGCTACAGGTAGATGCTCGAATCCTGCCGGGCTGAGCAGTCTTTATAATCGGCGCCTTCTGATGATATTCATGTTTCCATAACTTTGCCTTTCCCGTCAACATCACAGGTGGTCAAAACTGGTGGAACTCCAAAGGTTCCCGACTGCTTTCAGCGAACACCTAAAAAGCTCTGTATCCCAGAGAAGGCTGAAATTCTGGCTGTAAATGTTGACTCCAAAGGTGAGTTGTCTCTATTTTCTAGGCGGTAGAAAGTTGGGATGCACCGATTTTAAAATGTGGGATGGAATAGCCACAAGATGAAAATAGACATCGGTTTTTATAATTTGGCCCAGTTTTAAATATCGGAAGATACCAATATGTCACAAATGTACTAATATTGGCTGATACCGATATTAATGCCGATTTAACTTGTATCCCAGGGGAAAGAACAGGTTATTAGTTTCTCTGGTTGTTTAATGACAGATATGAACGTTTTCTCCATCTTCCAGGAGTCCACGCCGTTCTAAAGACTGGTAACTGGGTACGGTACTGCATCTTTGACCTGGCCACAGGCAAAGCTGAGCAGGAGAATAACTTCCCCACAAGCAACCTGGCCTTCCTGGGGCAGAGCGAGTGCAACGTGGCCATCTTCACTGCAGGACAGGTAAACGGGCCTCCAGAACGCCTGCTGATCTTTTTCAGCTTTTACTGCCACGTTGAACTGAAATGTGCACTGATCTCCTCTCTCCCTCCCCCAGGAGTCTCCTATCATCCTCCGGGACGGGAATGGCACAATCTATCCTATGGCTAAAGACTGTATGGGGGGAATCCGGGACCCTGATTGGCTGGACCTGCCTCCTATAAACAGCCTGGGAATGGGGGTACACTCTCTGGTCAATCTGCCCTCTAACTCCACCATCAAAAAGAAAGCTGCTATTATTATTATGGCTGTTGAGGTAAATACCCCTCGTTAATAACAACAGTTCTGTAATCTAGTAGAACGATGGCGTACTTTTGCTTAAATGGCGTCTTTAATACTCTTTGCAGAAGCAGACCCTGATGCAGCATGTGCTGCGCTGTGATTACGAGGCTTGCCGCCAGTATCTGATGAACCTGGAGCAGGCCTTCCTCCTGGATCAGGGCAGCCAGGGCCTCGGGGCTCTTCTGGGCCATCGGTGTGATGGAAACCGCAACATCCTCCATGCCGCTGTCTCCGTCTGCTTCCCTGTTAGCAACAAAGAGACCAAAGAGGAGGAAGGTAAGCCTTTCCTAGCGTCTGGCATTTCATTTTGACGTGTAATTGGGATTAGCTTTCTGTTTAAATTACAGATTTTCTACTTTTTTTTGCATCCTAGCTTTTCCTCATTTTACTAATGCTAATCAGCCCCTTTAAGACGCTGCTGAGGGCTACGCTCTGCTCCTGTGACGTTGAATCCCTGGTTTTCTGCGGACCCTCCTTCTTCGTTCCTGTATGTGAATGACGGAGCCGTTTGTTTTGCAGAAGCTGAGAGGTCGGAGAGAAACACGTTTGCCGAGCGTCTGTCTGCTGTAGAGGCGATCGCCAATGCCATCTCTGTGGTGTCGAGCAACAGCTCTGGAAACAGGACCGGCTCCTCCAGTAGCAGAGGGTGAATCACCAGTTTACATCATTATTATTGCACAGAATATACAAATGAAGAGCTGCTGCTGGACCATAAGCATCATGTAAGCATTACAGTAAAGATTTTTTTACTGATTGACTTTGTTCTGTTTGTTGCTGACAGGCTTCGCTTAAGGGAGATGATGCGGCGGTCTCTTAGAGCAGCAGGTCTTGGCCGCCATGAGTCTGGTCCGTCGTCCAGTGACCACCAGGATCCCGTCTCCCCACCCATTGCCCCGC
The DNA here is from genome assembly GCF_011125445.2 of Fundulus heteroclitus. Classification (NCBI taxonomy): domain Eukaryota; kingdom Metazoa; phylum Chordata; class Actinopteri; order Cyprinodontiformes; family Fundulidae; genus Fundulus; species Fundulus heteroclitus. The sequence goes on along the minus strand of NC_046363.1, from coordinate 6,932,572 downwards.
CAAGCTGGGTCCCCGACCCTCCACCAATGGACCCTGGTGAGTGCGTCTAAACTGAGCTGTGATGGTTTTCAGAAAGGGAAGTTTATGGTCTTCAAGCTAAATGATGTGTTATTGTGGTCCACAGATGGGGACATTGATTTCATCCTAGCACCAGCAGTGGGTTCACTCACCACAGCGTCGTCTGGTTCTAACCAGGGCCCCAGCACCTCCACCATACCAGGTATGTCGCTTCCCATGGAATAAACAGCTTTGTGATGCCACAGACCTCTAAAGTTTTATGGGGGTGGAAAAATAAAAATGAGCATTGAAAAATGTCCAATTTTTCAGACTCATTGAATTCCTTCATTTTGAATTGGACAAAATGTTTTCACATTGATATCAATTAGCATGCTTTAGCTTTAAGTTCTCAGCCCACATTCGTCCAGCATTATTAAAAAATTTGCCATATAAGATCATGTTGAACTTAAACTGGGTCTAAAAGGCCAGAGAAGAGAATAAAACGGCTATTTTTGGGATAAAGTCCCAAAAATGAGTTTGTAAACAGTCCTGATGCCACAAAGGCAGCAAAATGATCCTTTGCTAAATTTGTAACAAACGTTAGGATTGTGCTGTTTTCCTTTATTTGTGGAAACTAGTAAAAAGTCTGTACGATCCCTGGCACATCAGGATAAAGCGTTGAGCCGTTCCAATCTAAACTCTGTAATGAAAGCCGGAGCTACACGAGCAGCGTGCTAAACCTGACGACTCCTGTCCTGTAGGACCATCAACCGAGACGTCTGTGGTGGAGTCTAAAGACAGGAAGGCCAACGCTCACCTCATCCTGAAGCTGCTGTGCGATAGTGTCGTTCTGAGGCCTCACCTATGGGAGCTGCTCTCTGCAAAGTAGGAGTTGTACATTCTCCAGAGAGGAGATAAAGGAGCTACATCACAGCCGTTCTTCCTCTTTTTTTACGTTCTTGCCTATAATGCGGTGCCTGTTTGACAGGGATGCCAGAGGAATGACTCCATTCATGCTGGCTGTCAGTGGAAGAGCCTACCCAGCTGCCATCACGGTGCTGGAGGCAGCTCAGAAGATAGCCAAGAGTAAGTTAGCGTGTTAAATGTTAATGTTAAAGAAAAGATGTGAAAGTGGTACCAAATGTTCTGTATGTCTAACACGTACTTGTGTGTGTTGGGTCCCTAACACAACATCAAAATACTCCAGGAGTGAAAGAGTACTCGGTGTAATAGTGATGTGATATTATGGGGTTAATAGCTGATAAACTGCAGGTTTATGAGTGAAGCTTATATGAAGTCTAATCCATATTCTGGGCTTTGTTGGGTTTTGACTTATTTCTTCTTTTTCACTGTTTTTCTTTTGTTACCAAAATGTCTTGAAACCAGTGGGGGACCCGGGCATGGGGGAGAAGGAGGATTCAGACTCTATGTTCATGGAAATGATTTGCCCGTCTGGAACCAACCCGGACGATTCTCCACTCTACGTCCTCTGCTGCAACGACACCTGCAGTTTCACCTGGACTGGAGCTGAGCACATTAACCAGGTCAGCCGTGAAGCACTGCGGTCAGCGCGTTACTAGGGAGCCTGACGCTTTCATCCTTTTACATATATATATATATATATATATATATATATATATATATATATATATATATATATATATATATATATATATATATATATATAGTTGCTATATGTTCTTTTTTGAATAGGACATATTTTTCTAATCTGGAGTTTGTGTTTTTAGGACATATTTGAGTGTCGAACGTGTGGCCTGCTTGAGTCGCTCTGCTGCTGCACTGAGTGTGCCAGGGTGTGCCACAAAGGACATGACTGCAAGTGAGTCCTTGTTTTCCCTTCTGCTTTATGGGAGTTGAACCTTTTTTGCTGCTGCTCATTACTTTTTTTAATGTATATATGTTTTTTTTAATTCCTCCTCAGGTTGAAAAGGACTTCTCCCACCGCTTACTGCGACTGTTGGGAGAAATGCAAGTGCAAAACTCTGATAGCCGGCCAGAAGGCGGCTCGCCTGGATTTGCTCTACAGGCTGCTGACCACCACCAACCTGGTGACCACCCCCAACAGCAGGTCAGCAGGCCGTGGGTCATAAAAAGTCCTGTTCTGCGTCCAGATTTGATCTGAAACGGGGGGGAAAGAGTAATGCGTCCATCTCATTTTGTTTTGTTGTTGGCAGGGGAGAGCATATATTACTGTTCCTGGTCCAGACTGTTGCCAGGCAAAGTGTTGAGCACTGTCAGTACCGACCACCCCGCATCAGAGAAGACAGGAACCGCAAGGCTCCTAATGCAGAAGGTACGTTTACCGTCATACACTTCATTAGCTGTTGAACAATTGGTGCAAATACAGAGAGATTTGTTGCTATTTTAGATGCTATTTTGAGCATCGTGTGATGTAAGCGATGTTTGTTTTAGGGTTATTTCTCTAAAACAGCTGTTCTATTCTTCTTCCAGACTCTGATATGCCAGATCATGACCTGGAGCCGCCTCGCTTTGCTCAGCTGGCTCTGGAGAGGGTCCTACAGGACTGGAATGCCCTCAAATCTATGATCATGTTTGGTTCTCAGGAAAACAAAGATCCGTACGTATTAAAGCAGAATGTTATGGTCTTAGGAGAGAGCGAGCCTGTATGAGAGCTGCTTTGGTATGCAGGACACAGAAACAACAGGCATTTATCTTTAGTTATTCAAACCTAGTTAACGGCAAATCTGATGGCAAAATATTCTCAGAACTGTCATGTATGTATGAAAAATAAAGCATTAGCTTGCAAATAAGCTCATTTTGGTTTAATTAAATAAAGCTTTTGCATGACATCACTTTAAAAGTTCAATTTAAGATGGAACCCCCATTGATAATACATAAGTTACATTTGCATTACTTATGTATTACAAAAATATACATTTTAAAATGTCAATATTGTCTGTATGTTTAAAAACTGTGTAATTCTTATTAATAAGAAATAGATTTCCTAATGAAAAGGCAATAGTTTTATGTTCCTGTGCGTGTGGAGCACAGTGGTGGTCTAAGGTCAGCGTTGGGCCGTGTTTTTCTGTGTTTTTAGACTCAGTGCCAGCAGCAGAATCGCCCACCTCCTGCCTGAAGAGCAGGTCTACTTGAACCAGCAGAGCGGCACCATTCGCCTCGACTGCTTCACACACTGCCTCATCGTCAAGTGTGCTCCTGACATCACTGTGAGAGCACACTGAGCCGTTCTTTCTCAAACCCGCGTTGCCTCTGACGGAACCCTATGATTACTGCTTTTTTAAAAAAAAAAGTTTGTCTGCATTTGTCTCAAGCGGTGGTCTTCTTTGGCAGCGTTTCTTCTTCTTCCCTTGGTTAGTTCATAGACACCCTGCTGGGAACGCTGGTGAAGGAGCTGCAGAACAAGTACACGCCGGGCAGGAGGGAGGAGGCAGTCGCCGTCACTAGGAGGTTCCTGCGCTCGGTCGCTCGGGTGTTTGTTATCCTCAGCGTAGAGATGGCTTCCTCTAAAAAGAAAAAGTACGATTAAAGTTTCTTCCACTGTTTTTGTGTAATCTATGTTGCTCAGCTCTGAAAATGTATGATTTATTTATTTATTTTTTGCTGTGAAATAAACTTGATGTTGATGTCCTTCCCCGTTAGCAACTTCATCCCCCAGCCTATCGGGAAGTGCCGGCGGGTTTTCCAGGCTCTGCTGCCCTACGCCGTGGAGGAGCTGTGCAACGTTGCAGAGTCGCTGATCGTCCCGGTGAGGATGGGAATAGCGAGGCCCACAGCTCCCTTCACCCTGGCCAGCACCAGCATAGACGCGGTCCAAGGCAGCGAGGAGCTTTTCTCTGTGGAGCCCCTTCCTCCGAGACCGTCCCCGGACCAGTCCAGCAGGTGGGCTGCAAGTCCTGGTTGTCATTGCCGATACTAATCTATGTGTAACGTATTGGAGAGAAGGAAGCTGAGATGTTTCTTATTAAGTCAACTCAATCGATATTTTTTCATTTCACCCCCAGCTCCAGCCAAACGGCTGCTTCTTATATCATAAGGAACCCTCAGCCCAGGAGGAGCAGCCAGTCCCAGCCTGTCAGAGGAAGAGACGAGGAGCAGGATGACATCGTGTCAGCAGATGTGGAAGAGGTTCGTAGCCAGATTAATTACTATTTAACTTTTGCCTTTAAGCAAGTAAAAGTTATTTTCCTGTTTTTTGGGGGTTTTCATAGATGTCTTGGGTGTTTATTCTCACATCTATTGCTTTATAACCTCAGACCGGTTGCACTATATTCTTTTTCTGTTCTGACTCTCATTTGTGACTTAGGTTGAAGTTGTAGAGGGAGTAGCAGGGGAGGAAGACCATCATGACGACCAGGAGGAGCAGGGGGAGGAAAATGCTGAAGCTGAAGGTCAACACGACGAGCATGATGAAGATGGTGAGACAGTTTGTTTTTCTGTAGAGCTGCGGTGCTGTAGTTGTATTTATCGCTGAAGAAATACGTTTTATGATCCCAGTCAGCTTTGCAGGCGGCCTCATGTTGTCCTTGTCTGTGCTCTCAGGAAGTGACATGGAGCTGGACTTGCTGGCGGCTGCAGAAACGGAGAGCGACAGTGAAAGTAACCACAGCAATCAGGATAATGCCAGTGGGCGCAGGAGCGTGGTCACAGCAGCGACTGCTGGCTCTGAAGCAGGTGGATCAGCATCTCAGTGTTAACTTACTACTTAAAACTAATAAGATCTACTTATAAACAGATAGTTTAGACTTTCTGAGTCTCTGTTAAACGGTTGTAAGCAGATAAAACCCTTCCCGCAGTAGATGACCCTCTTGGCATCCGTTTCATTAAAGAGGCTGACGGCTAGTCTGAGAGGAAACAAAATTTAAACGGGATTAAAGGTTATAGGGGCTTATGGGAATGCTGCTTTACGAACTTTAAAACTCCTCATGCATTTACTGAGAAGCTGATGATTATCTACACAGTACATGGAGTAGGGCTGAACGATTTTGGAAAATAATCTAATTGCGTTTTTTTTTCTTAATGCGATTTTTTTTTTTTTTCCCAGTTTAATTTATCATGTCCTTTTAAACATATACAAACAATAAATCAATTTGTTTCCTCGCTGTGCAGATTAAGTTGCTAAAAGACTCACAGCATCTAAACTCAGAGCAGAAATAATTGCGTTCTGCCTACGATATATTTCAACCAAAATTGCAATTTTGACTTTTCTCTGCATTAACCACAAGCAACAAAAATGGCCTCTAGATAAAGATGTTTGTAAACAAGGACTATTTAAAACAATAATTTTTAATGTTTCTATTAATCAGAATATTATTCAAGAGAACAGCTTTTAACTGATTTGGACATCAATCCTTGTTGAACATAAAGTGCAACCAACAAGCAAGTCTATGTATTAAACTGATTGACCTGTACTTAATGCTATGTATGATTATATAAACTCTAAAACAAGTAATAAAATTAGATTATCTCAATGCTGCAACTGTCTTCCTTTCCATGTGGAGGCAAACCCACTTTAAACATTTTACTGACACCTAAAGGACGTGTCTAATTCCATAATTGTTACATAGCCAAAAATTGCAGACTCTGCGATTTGGAAATTGTGTTTTTTTTAAATAGTGATTATATTGAAAATGCGATTAATTGTTCAGCCCTAATATGGAGGCCAAATGATCTTGTGCGAAGGAATGAGAAGGAATTGGCTTGCAGTCAGGATAAATGTGTGACATTGAAACAAAGCCTTGTAAGAAGGAAAAATGTCCTGCTGGTTTGAGTCAACGATTTCTGATCCCCTTAATTGTGAGATAGGACAGTTTCTTTGACCGATAATTCTTTGGTCACATGGAAGATCGCTGAAGGCGCTCCGCCTTTTTCCTTTAATGACCCGTGAAAATAAACGGGTCATAGAAATAAACAGCTTATGCAGACATGTTGTACGGCTTTTAAATAGTTTCCATTAACCATTCTGCTATATTGGAGATTGGATCGGTATATTTAGCTGTAGAAGTAGCTGTAGAAGTCTCTTTTGGTCTTGGGCTCCTCTCTGACTAGCTGTTAGCTTTAACCTCGGGGACAAACAAACCTAAACGTTTACTAAAGTCATTTACTGCAGGTAAGATGTTGACGGCTCACGGCCGTTTAACAGAACCTCACTCCAAAAGTGATTGACTATCCCTTTAAATCTTGCTCCTACAAAACATGCCCCAGTCTCCCAGAGTTTTACCTTTTTTTTTTTAAAAAGTGAAAATGTTCCCGTTTGGCCAAAGCTCCAACAGCCTTTTTAAAAACCGATTGCACAGACAGTTTATATATGCTCCTGATTTAAAGTCCCATTTCGTGCTTACCGGGAAGCTTGTTGGTTTGTGGGGGTTTATGTTTGGGAGAGCTAATGATACAGCAGACAACACTACCCCTGGCTGAAACCCCGTGTATTTCGTTTGCAGGCAGTAGGGTGTCCTTGGCATTTCCTATTTTTGGTATGAGCTCCTCTTTATTTCAATGCACACACAGATTTTAGGGCAAGCGTGAATTTGCAAACTGCATACACAGTTTTCCTTCTGCCAGTTCCTTCAGTTTGAGCCCTTTTTCATGCGTCACGACTGTCGTCTCATGTTTGCTAATACTCTCTCTCACCACAAGTGTTGTCTTGTTGACCTTTCACCCAAATAACAAACTAATTAGTTTTTTTTCTCTCTCAACGCTTGGTGGTGTTTGTTTTCCCGGCCTTGGTTATGTACAGTGTGTATATCCTACTAATATTGCTGGTGCTGGCAACGTGACCCTCCCCCCCTTTCCCCCTTTTATGTTTTAATTTCTGAAAGGTTGGCCCCAGTGTTTTAACTCTAGGTGCAGTTTTAATGTGGGAGGAAACGACTAAAAGCCCAGTTCCATTAGCAGAGCGCTAAATGTTTGGTTTCTTTCCCGCCTTAATGTGGTGTTCTGCTTTGAAGTGGTGTGTTTTCACTCGTGTGCATTGCCGCCGGTGTAGAACTGAGGTGAAAGCACAAGAGATGGACTTAAATGTGAGCGCCTGACTCATGGTCTGTGTCGTCTCCCCGCTCTGCTCTCTCTGCTGAAGGTGCCAGCAGCGTCCCCGCCTTCTTTTCAGAGGACGACTCTCAGTCCAACGACTCCAGCGACTCGGACAGCAGCAGCAGTCAGAGCGACGACGTGGACCAGGAGACCTTCCTATTGGACGAGCCGCTGGAAAGGACCACCAGCGCCTCCCACGCCAACACGGCGGCCCAGGCTCCTCGCTCCATGCAGTGGGCCGTTAGAAACACCCCCAGCCAGAGAGCCAGCGGGAGCGGCCCCTCCGCCTCCTCCACGCCGGCCGGTCCGTAGATGCTAAAACGTAGACCGCTTTGCCGCTGTTGTCTTCATCCATAAAGGGTGCGTAAACTCTGTCACCTATGTGTCTGTCACACAGCGAGCTCCACCGGCCTGATCTACATCGACCCTACCAACCTGCGGCGCTCCAGCGCCATCAGCTCCAGCGCGGCGGCGGCGGCAGCAGCGCTGGAGGCCAGCAACACCAGCAGCTACCTGACGTCGGCCAGCAGCCTCGCCCGCGCCTACAGCATCGTCATCCGCCAGATATCGGACCTCATGAGTCTGATTCCCAAGTACAACCATCTGGTCTACTCGCAGTATCCCGCCGCCGTCAAGCTCTCCTACCAGGACGCGGTCAACCTGCAGGTGAAATAAATACGTTAAGATGCACGTCTTTATAGTTTGTGGGTTAAGTTTATAAGAAGACGTTCACAATGTAGAGAGCTTTACTAAGCCTAAAGCAGTTTGCATGTGACTTGTTTACCATCCTCAGGTGCGTTGTTGTTTTGTGGATGAATGATTTATTTATAAAGCAGGTTCTTCAAGTCACAGAGCACTGTAAAGGGAAAAAAAGTTATGCAATAGAAAAATAGGATCATGACAACAAGCATAAGTGAGATGAGATGCATCTAAACACTGACGCCAGCGTAGATGTTTTATTTTAGACGATTGCAGTGAATCAGGCAAACCCAGCGGAGGAGGAAGGAACGGCTGGGTCGTCTTTAGTTGGCGCTCTGCTGTGGGATATTTAGTGAGAGGATTGGACCGATAAACTGGTGCATGAGCGTTTACGGCTTTATATGTGAGGACTTGTATTTTAAAGGGATTTTTGAACTCCACAGGAAGGCAGCGTCATGATTAGAAACCAGGTTTTATGGTAACACTCGTTTGAATTTAACCCTGACTGTAGTATTCTCTGACTTATAAATGTTTACAACATGCTTTGTCTAGTCTGACCAGGGCATCTTAGTTGTTGAGGTGAGAAATGATTAAAGCAATGAAGAAGTTTTGGGATTCAGCAGATCTTCCAATAGGTCTGAGTTAGAAAATACTCCTTAACTATCGACAGCAAGGCGACAGGAAGCATTTTAGATGAGAGGCCAGGATGAGCCCAGATCACATGGCATATCTTTTATTAGTTATAGTTCTGAATTTTCTAGTTGCAGACTCTGTTTAATTCACCAGAGTGAAAGTTGTCATCCACCTTGATCTCCACCCACTACTTAATCGTTCGGGGTGGATTTTGACTGAGCTGATCTTTTCTCTGGCAGAATTATGTTGAAGAAAAGCTGATTCCCACTTGGAACTGGATGGTGTCCATCATGGACTCCACCGAGGCCCAGCTGCGCTACGGCTCGGCTCTGTCATCAGCGGGAGACCCCGGTCACCCCAGCCACCCGCTTCACGCCTCGCAGCACTCTGCTCGCCGAGAACGCATGACCGCCCGCGAGGAGGCCAGCCTCCGTACTCTGGAGGGAAGGAGGTACGCTTTCCAAGTGGATTTACCTCTTAAAATGTCTGCCTACCATTTAAATCGCCATCAAAAACTTGATTTTCCAAGTTTTTTATTTTATTTTTTTTATTAAATGTTTACAGGAGAGCAGCCACATTGTTGACTGCCCGTCAGGGCATGATGTCGGCGCGGGGAGACTTCCTGAACTACGCCTTGTCTCTGATGCGCTCCCACAACGACGAGCACTCAGACGTGCTCCCCGTCCTGGACGTGTGCTCGCTGAAACACGTGGCCTACGTCTTCCAGGCGCTCATTTACTGGATCAAGGCTATGAATCAGCAGACCACCCTGGACACGCCAGCCATGGATAGGAAAAGGTGAACTTGGACAGGGACTGGGAAAAGGATCACCCATGGTTTGACAATAAGTGGTTTTTCTCAATAATTTTTTTTCTCTCAGGAATCGAGAGATTTTGGAGCTTGGTTTGGACAACGAGGACTCTGAGCACGAGAACGACGAGGACACCAATCAAAGTAGGGGAGAAAACGAGCGAATCGTCGGTACAAACGACGACATGTACTCCGTTAATCAGTTAATCTCCGTTTGTACGCAGGCTCGACTCTGCAGGACAAGGACGAGGATTCGGTTCCAGCTGAAACGGGTCAGAACCACCCCTTCTTCCGCCGCTCCGACTCCATGACCTTCTTGGGCTGCATCCCACCCAACCCCTTCGACGTTCCTCTAGCAGAGGCCATCCCGCTGGCCGACCAGCCCCATCTGCTGCAGGTCAGCCTCGCAGACGTGAAGCGTGCCCTGACTCGTGTCCTTTAGGGCGGACGTAGAATCAGCTCAGCGCCTCACGCAGTTAGGCTGCAGGGACTAGCCTACATTGGAAGATGGCAGGAAGACTGAATTTGATTAAAAACGGTATATAAAGTTAATGCATGATGTTAAAGCTAGCCTTTTTTAACGGCCTTCAAGTTGGAATAAAACGGGCTGCAAAGAAGTTGGCGTTAGATTTTTATCATGGCCTGCAGCTACAGTGTGACCTATTTAATTCAGATGTTTGTCTACCCAAGGTTAGTTTACGCTGATGGCCAAAGAGAGCGCAGATCCGTTACCTACACTACCGAGTCCATGTTTGCCATTATACTGTGCATCTGGCAAAATGTTCTCCGTGGCTTTAACCCCGTTTTGGTTCTTCACCGAACAGCCAAATGCCAGAAAGGAGGATCTCTTTGGGCGTCCCTCTCAGGGCTTGTACTCTTCGTCTTACATGACAACCAAAGGCCTGGCTGAGACGAGCATGGATAGGAACTGCTTGGAGGTAAACCACGAGCTCCTCGGTCCCCCCGCCCTAACCCGTCACACCACTCAGCCTCTCTGGGCCAGCAGGCTCGCAGTGATGTTCTCTGTATGACTAGAACTGCATGAAATGTGGAGTTGAACAACCAGTGTGCGCATCGTCACCATCACCAAAGCACTGCAGTGTTGGGTTAGGCCGTTATCACAAGGACGGTGCATTTATGCTCCCCATGCCAGGGACATGTTTGGCTTAGATGGACTTCCTCTGCCTCTGATGCTAACATCTGATTTAGACTTTATTTACCAAAATGCTAACAAAGCTATACTAAGGTTGTAAAAGTTAAGCTTCCAAACCACTAAACGACTCCATCCTCCCACTCCTTTGCTGTTAAGTCACTTTAATGAGACGTCAGTGACAGTTTTCTCCAGCTGCGTGAAGCATTGTGCGACACAGGAAAAGAAACAGCCTACAATGGGGAGCGGGAGAATCTGTCAGCTGGTGGTAACTAGACTACTGCCTTTCATTTGCTTCTAAGAAGAACTGGGTGTTTTTAAAACAAACAAAAAAACCATGGACAGTCATGGTGTGGAAACTAGATCGCCATGATCTAAAACTACAGTTGGCATGTCTGCTTAGCACCTCACTGCGGGCTCGCTACCTCAGCGGATAACCCGCTACTCAACCAGCTAATATCAGCCTGGCACGCTTTACAGAGGAGTACGGAGAAAGGTACGACGTCGCTGACCAAAAGCTCAATACAGCCTCATTTAGCAGGGTCTTTTCTAGATGTATATTTAATTAATGGTTAGAATTCTTTTCTGTTTTTAACGAAAACAATTGGATTTTGTTGTAATTTTTTTTATTCTAATGTTTTATGATGCAGCAGTATTTTACTCACACTTCTCATGTCATTAGAATCTCATAGCAGCCCCTGCCTGGTGGGACCATGATGATAATGATGATGGGGGGGGGGGGGGGGGGGGGTTATTGTAACCAACATTTTCATCATAATTTTCAACAATAATAAAGCAACCACATTGTGCTAATATTGTCAGCCTTATGCATAACAGATTCCCAAAGTTCATTCCAACGATACCGGATCAGATTCCCGCTCTTTCCTTAAGAAGGGATGTATTTGAAGTCTTTTTATTTAAAAAGATTTACCGTATTTTTCCGACTATAAGTCACATTTCATAGTCGTCATAGTTCATAGTGTGGCTGATGCTTCGACTTAGTCAGATTGGACTTATATCAATTTTAAATGGTAATTCATACTGATGAACATGAACCAAGCAGTAAACACAACCCTGTGTAGCTCCAAGAGGACGCCCTGTAAAAATGTATTTAAACATTAACTTATAGACAACAAAGACTGAACTCATGTTTTAGGTTGTTTTGCGGTTTCAGCATGCATTCACACAGCGGGGCGTTGCGTGGTGCAGCTCGAAGGGACCAGACCGTGACAGAACCCTGTTATTGGGCTGTCTGTGAAGCTAATAGCAGCTAGCGCTAGCTTACAGGTCTGTTGTCCAGGCAGGTTACAACTTCACTGATGAACATCAGCTTTATGTTGCTCTGAAACATCCGTGTCGTACTGTTAGCTTAGCATGTAGCACCGTTAGGATCACAGTCTAATTTCAGCGAAATTAGACCGAAATACACTGAGAACCTTCCGGGTTGGAGTTTCTAGCTTATGCTGATTTACCCCATTCAGCCTCCCAGGTACGCTCCATATTATCCAGCCGGCTGTGGATGCAGCGGTGTTTTTGAATAAGTTGCCTTACCAGAGTAAATGTCAGTTTTTAGTCTCAGATTGTGTAAAATAAATGTCAAAATAGCTGCGACTTATAGTCCGGAGCGATTTATAATCTGAAACATACGGTAAACAAGGATATTGCAAGACATCTCATTGTCACTCTGTTATAAATATCAAATATGTGACGGTACTAAAGAAGAGCTCATCACTTTGCTCCAACAGATCCTGCCTACAAAGATGTCCTACACTGCCAACCTAAAAAATGTCATGAGCATGGAGAGTGGCCAGCGGAGCACTGAGCTCCAGGCTCTGGGAGATCAGGAGATGGAGACTTCCAAGCCGGGGCCGTCCCCCCACGACCTCGCCGCCCAGCTGAAGAGCAGCCTGCTGGCTGAGATCGGACTCACAGAGAGTGACGGTCCTCCTCTGCCATCCTTCAGGTAGCGGCACAGTCGTGGTGTGGCTCAGATTTACACACACACGCACAAGTCTAAAACTCCTAAATGTCTTTTTTTTTTTTTTTTTATCCCTCTCTTGCTGTCCAGACCTCAGTGCAGCTTCATGGGGATGATGATTTCACACGACATGCTGCTCGGCCGCTGGCGCCTGTCACTGGAGCTCTTTGGTCGCGTCTTCATGGAGGATGTAGGAGCTGAGCCTGGATCGGTAACTTCAGCTTCATATAAGCTCACCAGAAAAATGTCATGTACATCAATGATCTACGAGGAACATTGATGTTTTCAAGTGAAAACGAAACATGTTTTTGTCATTGAAGTAACAAAGCAGTAAGAGCAGGGTTGTCAAACATACGGCCCGCGGGCCAGTTCCGGCCCGCCGAACAGTTTAGTCCGGCCCGCTGGCTAAATGCATTATCATTGTTCAAAAAAAAAATCTGGCAATGTGGCAATAAGAATTAACTTGTCTTAATGCTAAAAAGAGCTCATCAGATTTGACTTTCACAAGTGGAGCAGTAGTGCTTTCGCCATAGTGCTCCGCTTGATTTATGAATGTGAATAGTTTTATTATGATTCATGTGGGGAATATGTCAAATTATATGGACACTACAATGGAAAAGTAGGAGAGGAAAGGAAGAACAATAAGATCAAAGGAAAAGCTGAAAGAAAGAGGAGATAAAAGGAACAGAATGATAAAAATAATTATTGAAAAAAACATGTAATGTACTTCGTTTAATTGAAAATCTGCAGTTCCTATATTGTCCACCAGGGGCGCTGTGTTTTAATCAGCAGATGGTAGCACTGAGCTTCAGATGTGGAAAATTGATTTTAAATAATTTCTTAATTTTTATCTGTTTGATGCATTTTGTCATGCAGGACAGTGTTTTTAAGTTCCAAAAAATGTGAATAAATGTTTTTTTTAACATTGTATAATCACTGTGATCAGTTCTTATGCATAATGCACTTAAGTAAATGTTTAACTGAGTAAAAGTATTGTTGAAATTGCACATACTTTTCTTAAGAATGCTGAGGTTATTCATAATATATTGTGTAAAAGTGAAATTCATTTAAATATAAAAATCAACAAAAAGTCCACTTTTATTAGTTCTATTTAATTTTGCAATGAGTTAACTCGTTTGACCCTCTTGAGATCAGATTAAGCTGTATGCCGCCCCTCAACCAAGATGAGTTTGACACCCCTGAGTAAGAGTAACCTTTCCGTGTCAAAGTGTTTCCTGATTCTACGTCTACCATCCGCCTCTCCATCAGCTGTGCGTGTGATGTTCTGTTGAAGGAGAGGCGGAGCTTCTCGCTACATTTTCCTAACGCCACTCCCGGTCACCATCCTCCTCTGCTCTTCCCAGATTCTCACCGAGTTGGGCGGTTTCGAGGTGAAGGAGTCCAAGTTCCGGCGGGAGATGGAGAAGCTGAGGAACCTTCAGTCCCGCGACCTGGCCCTGGAGGTGGACCGCGACCGCGACCAGCTCATCCAGCAGACCATGCGTCAGCTGAACGCACACTTCGGCAGGCGCTGCACGACCACGCCCATGGCCGTGCACCGCGTCAAGGTCACCTTCAAAGACGAGCCCGGAGAGGGCAGCGGCGTGGCCCGCAGCTTCTACACGGCCATCGCGCTGGCCCTGCTCTCCAACGACAAGCTGCCCAACCTGGACTGTGTTCAGAGCGTCAGCAAGGGCATGCAGGCCAGCAGTACGTGTCATCACGATTACAATTCAAGTATGACAATACATAGAAACTATTGCATATTATAGAACATAATATTCTTCTAACAGTGGTGCTTCAGTCATGCTCAAAATAGTTGATTGTGAAATGACTGTCAATAGATTGTTGGACAACAAAACACTTTTATTTATTTTGTTTGTCCTTTTTTTTTTTTTTTAACCCTCAGATCTGATGCAACGGTTGAGAAACAGAGACCGGGAAAGAGAGCGGAGGAGTGGAGGACTTCGAGCGGGATCTCGGCGAGACCGAGACAGGTATGATCCGCCATGAAGGAAGGAAGGACGTAGAAATGCGGCCATGTTGTCTAGTTTCTGATCCCCAGTCTTTGTGACCTGCTGATTCTGGTGTTTGGGAACAAATCCTTCCTTTTGTCTTTCTGAAAACACAATCATTTACAATTGACTTTAGTAGCAGAGGTTGATCTCTAAAAGCCTGGCCGCTGTGTTTAGTGTAGTGTAGCTCCTTACCTACCAGCCTGGCAGCGTTCCACTTACGGTGCCAGGGACTTATTAAGCTGAAGATCTAATGATTCCCGTCATAATCTTCTGGCTGTACCATCCTCTTTTCGTTACTTTTAGTAAAACCTTTGAGCGTCTGATCTTGAAAGTGAATCGTTCCCCTTCCACAGGGATTCAAGAAGGCAGCTGTCGATAGATACCAGGCCGTTCAGGCCTTCGTCAGAGGGGAACCCCAGCGACGAGCCGGACCCTCTGCCCGCACACAGACAGGCCCTCGGAGAACGCCTCTACCCACGAGTTCACGCAATGCAGCCGGTATGAAACTGTTCATCCTGTAGACCAGGGGTCTGCAACGTTTACAGTCTAAAGAGCCGTTTTGCCTACAGTCCACTTGAATTAAACTTGTTCTGAGCCGCAAATATTGGGTGGGTTTTGAAAAAAAGAGAAGTTATAATTTGTGAAAAAGATCTACTGTAGGGAATATGTTGTCATTGTTAAAGAAACGCCATTTTATGTCTATTTTGAGGTTTGAAAAAATAGGATGAATGGGATGTTATTTGTAGATGAAAAAAAAAATCATAGTTTCCAACATAATGAAAAAATATTGATTTAAAATTAAATATTACTGGCACTGTTAGCATCATTCTGTTGTGAAAATTAAAAGCAATTAGTCCAAGAAAAAGTTGCTAAAACCTGTATTTATTTTCATTACTACATTTAAATACCGTAATAAAAATATAATTTGTAGCCAAAGTTATTAAGATCCACTGTGGAAGGTCCAAAGAGCCACTTGCGGCTCCAGAGCCACAGGTTGCAGACCCCTGTTGTAAACTGAAGTATGGGTTCTGATCAGTGATCGGTGCGATCGGGTGTTGTAATTCTGGGCCAATGGTCTCGTCTCCACAGGCGTTTGCCAGTAAAATCACAGGCATGTTGCTGGAGCTGTCTCCTGCTCAGCTGCTGCTGCTCCTGGCTAGCGAGGATTCCCTGCGAGCGCGGGTGGAAGAAGCCATGGAGCTTCTCATTGCACATGGAAGGTAAATCTCCCCCTCCACGGGGGCGTAGACGTGAAGTAGCACAGACGCAGCATGTGATTTGGACCATTTAACCAAACCAATCTCAAACCGCTCTTGTTTAGGGAAAATGGTGCAGACAGCATCCTGGATCTGGGTCTTCCTGAAGCTACTGAAAAAGCACAGGTAAGCATTCATATTCCTTTTTTTTTTTTTTTTTTAGGTAATTGTTTTCCTTTAACGATCTCTTATTGAAACGTACGTTTCTTACTCTGTTTTTTATCTGGTTTTAGCAGCAGGATAATCGTAAGCGCCACGGTTCAACTCGCAGCGTGGTTGACATGGAGCTCGACGACGCTGACGATGGCGATGACAACGCTCCCCTTTTCTACCAGCCTGGCAAACGAGGCTTTTACGCCCCTCGGCCGGGCAAAAACACAGAGGCCAGGCTCAACTGCTTCAGGAATATCGGGCGGTAAGAGAACAAAACACGGCGTAGTTGGTCAAATAAAAGGATAGAGCTTGTAATAAGTTGCAGCTTTTGTTTCTCTGCAGAATACTGGGGCTCTGCTTGCTGCAGAATGAACTCTGTCCGATCACACTGAACAGACACGTGATTAAAGTGCTGCTTGGCAGAAAGGTAAAATGTTTGTAGCTGCTGCACACCGCTTGTTCTCCTGAACGGAGCCATCTAAGGGTGTGATCTCCGTGTCTGCAGGTGAACTGGCACGACTTTGCCTTCTTTGACCCGGTCATGTACGAGAGCCTGCGGCAGCTGATCCGCCATTCGCAGGCAGGGGAGGCAGATGCCGTGTTCGCCGCCATGGATCTGGCCTTCGCTATTGACCTCTGCAAGGAGGAGGGGGCCGGACAGGTATCAGTTGTTGATTTATTTCATTTTTTTTTTAACACATTTTAAGCCCTCCTTTAAATTTAGCCACGGCTGAACAGCCTGGAAAACAATTTGAAAAGCCCGTCTGAGTCGTGCCCCTAAAAACCATTTCAATAAAGGTTTCTGAGGTCATTGATTGTGTTTTGTGCTGTTTAGGTTGAGCTTCTGTCAGGTGGGGTCAACATGCCAGTAACTCCACATAATGTCTACGAGTACGTGAGGAAATATGCAGAGCACAGAATGCTGGTGGTGGCTGAGCAGCCTCTCCATGTAAGTCCCACACTCAATGTTTGGTTTTGTGGCTAAAGGCTGCGTGATTTCCCCCCTCTCCCCTCCCCAAAATATATATTTAGTGTGATTTTTGTTTCTTTCAAAGGCGATGAGGAAAGGCTTGCTGGACGTTCTCCCTAAGAACGCCCTGGAGGACTTAACGGCCGAAGACTTCAGGCTGCTGGTTAACGGCTGCGGAGAAGTCAACGTCCAGATGCTGATCAGCTTCACTTCATTCAACGATGAATCAGGTCTCTTACTCGGAACAGTCCATATTAAACCTGGCTCCACTTAGACCACGATTACCTTGTTGTTCCACTTTCTGCTGCAGTATACTAAGCAAACACTTGTTGGTCTTACAGGGGAAAACGCAGATAAACTACTCCAGTTCAAACGGTGGTTTTGGTCCATAGTAGAAAAGATGAGCATGACTGAGAGGCAAGATCTGGTGAGTTCCTATCATCTTTCCTGGAGCAAAACAGGAGCTTTTTACCAACGCAGCACGTTGTTTCTTTTGGATCAATAAGATATGATTGAAAGGGGACATATCATGCAAAATCACCCGTTTCTTTTTAGCTCTTAACTACATGTTGTATACTTGGAGTCTCTTGGATTGCAGTGAAGTTGAATTTAGTCTGTCCAGGTACTGCGTGGATACCTTCATACCTGTTTGGGTGTATTGCACAATTAAACAAATGTACACAAAAATGTCAAGATTTGCACAGTAGCATAACGTTAGTACCCATAAAGCCCAATGTATCCCATTTATGTGTAAGAAAATAAGTAAATTTTTGGGCTTGGTTGCTCTTTAAAGAGACGGCACCAAAACGAGTTGGGCTCAGACGCACCTCAGATCAGGGACAAAAGAGAGGCTGTGGGGCAACAGTGATGAGGAACTCACACCAAAGCACTGCAGTTCCACTTCATATCGACCACAACCCAATGATGTAAATGTGAAAAGGAAAGATTTAAAAGCATGACACGTCACCTTTAATGTCAGATTTTCTTTGCTGAAATAAACGGGTTCCCTGTTTTGTTGTTGTTGTAAAACTAACATAAGTAATATTGCTGTATAAGTGAAGAAGATGATGCTAAAGGAGATCAGGAGCTTGATAAAGTGGAGCAAATTAACTCAAACGTATTGTTTCTGCATCACAAGTGAGCTTTCATTAACGGCGTGTTCAGCTTTACCAGATGTTTT
This sequence comes from Fundulus heteroclitus, assembly GCF_011125445.2. Classification (NCBI taxonomy): domain Eukaryota; kingdom Metazoa; phylum Chordata; class Actinopteri; order Cyprinodontiformes; family Fundulidae; genus Fundulus; species Fundulus heteroclitus. The sequence continues at coordinate 6,914,699 of NC_046363.1, read as the reverse complement.
CTGTGACCAATAAGTAAATCTATCGTGCTTCTAACAGTTTGCATAAATCTTGTATATACAGTTGTCAAAATAACAGCAGTGTGCTGAAAAAGAGATTAGAGCTCTAAATGATCTTTAATATCTGTAGACACAGATGCATCGAGAGCGAAACATGACGAGAAATGTTTCTATTTATCAAGCTTCAGAAAATGAGAAGAAGAGAATAGTAGGCAGTTCAAAAAGAGCAGTCGAATTGCTTCGAGTTTGAACTTTTCCTGACTCATTGAACTCTGTAGTTGTGTAAGCAGTGTTTGTGAGAAGCAGCTCCACATCTGCGGTGCACAGAGTCGGCCGACACCTCGTATCGCAGCTCCGCACCACTGGACTGCATTCCCCAATTTGTCTGCTTTTCTTGATTTCTACGGCGCGTTTGATGTCACCCCACTGAACCAGCCCACTCAAAACAGCTTTTTAATCTCCTGCTGTGTTTCTCCCTCTTCTGAGAGTTTTGGTTCCGATTGTAACGTCAAAACACCCGCAGGCGTATTGTTACAGATCGGGCCTGCCAAAACGGAGTTTCGTCTATCTGACGACGAGACCATTTAGTTTTTAAATCAACCAAGTAATCCGTCTTCTACAGCTGAATCCTCTGAAACTTTTTTTTTTTGATATTCTTTGTAAGTAGACTTGCCCTCCATTTAAAAGAATCTGAGCACTCAATCATAGAAGTTTAATGAAAAAAACCTTGACACTTAATATTTTTCCTGGACACGTTTTGCTTTTTACCAGCAGGAAGCCAAGTCCACATGAACTTGTGCGTTACCGGTTATTGTTCTAAAAGCAGGGAGAAGTCTGCGTGATGTAATAACACGTGTTTGCTCCTCAGGTGTACTTCTGGACGTCCAGCCCCTCTCTGCCAGCCAGCGAGGAAGGCTTCCAGCCAATGCCCTCCATCACCATCCGGCCTCCAGACGACCAGCACCTGCCCACGGCCAACACCTGCATCTCGCGTCTCTACGTGCCACTCTACTCTTCGAAACAGATCCTTAAACAGAAACTCCTGCTAGCCATTAAGACCAAGAATTTTGGTTTTGTGTAGAGGTTCAAGATAAAGTTGGAATTAAAGGTTTACCGTTGTTAATATTTACCTAGTTCCATTTTTGTAGATTCATTTTTTTTTTTTGTCCAGTTTCATGAAATTCAACATATGGTCTCTGTCTCCCCATCAGTTAATATTTGTTTGTGTTGTGAACACAAACTGCATATTTTTATTTGAATTTTTCTGGTTTCTGTTTTTTTTTTCTTTTGTGGTAACGAAGAGGTCCATAACATTCCTGCATTGGCACTGTAAAATGTAAAGCCCACCACTCTGTTCTATTGGCTTAAACCTTTGATTCCCAGGAACTGGGTCTGCCAGGAAGCTGTCAGCCGAAAAATTCTAGCCAAAGATGACAGCAGTAGACATATTAAAAAGACAAACAGACACACTGTGGTTCCAATTATTTTTTTTTTCCTTCCCTATAAAAGTACTATCTCTGACAGATCACTGCTGCCTTTGTGGAGAGTTTTTTTTCTTGTACAGGGGGAGTAGGGAATTTCAAAATAAACTTGGATGTAAATAAGTTGTCTATTGTCTTCATTTTTTATTTTTTTAATAGGTTGCATTACATGTTGATGTTTTCTCATAATTTGGAGTTTATTGACTTTCAGCTTTTCAGCTAATTTAGAATGGCCATTTATTTCATTCTAACTTTTTTCCACATCACAAAAAAACCTTAAACAACAACATTGAACGACAACCACATGATTTGAAACTGAATATGTAGAAATCTTGGATTATTGGAAAGTTGTTTTTATCCTTTTTTCTTTCTTTTTTTTTTTTACCGTACCAATCAGGTCGCTGCACTGTCCCATTCGTCAACATCTGTTGTGGCCTGTTTCTAGCCATCGAGCAGGTGCTCATGATACATTTTCTTTAGCGGGACAAGTCAATTAATAAAACAGGAAATGTATACAGCGCGTTGTATACATTTCCTATGCAGATCAGGGGGTATGGAAAATGAATTAGTTTAATGATCAGCTAATTTAGTACAGCTGAGTAGTTGGACTGATGCATCCTAATGGCACGAATGAAGGACTTGCCTCTTGCAAATCTTTCCCTGCTCCTTTCTATAGAAACGTTTTAGTGGTGTGTGTGTGTGTGTGTGTGTGTGTGTGTATGTATGTGTATTTGAAGCGATATCTGACACGTATTCCCTTTTTTGGGGTTGCAGTAACGGACTGCTGCCACTCGTAGATGCGACGAACAGCCCGAGTTGTTGATTTTCCCACCGCCTTGAACGTCGCATTTCTCCTCCAGTCATAACGGAGCTATATGAGGTGAACTTGCTGCACGCGCGGTCACATCCCATATATTGTGCTGCCCAGCTTAGTGGTCCATAATCTAATAATGCTCGCTGCTGGTTTAGCGGCCAGTTAGCACACCTAGTTAGTCTCGGCAGCGTGCTCGGCCTTCTGCGGGGTACCCATCTCGGGCCGATGCTGCTGGCTGATGATTTCATTGTTTGCCATCATGTCGGGGTCGTTCCGTTATTTTTAGCTAGCGTCGCTTGCTAGCTCGGCGAGTAGCGGTGAGCGCGGCGTGAATAATCGGTGTGTTGTCTGAATAAAAGGAGGCATGGAGCAGTGGCAGGACGCGGCCTCCCAGCAGCTCGGGCTGCTCTCGGGCCGTCTGACCGAGCTGTTGACCAAAGGCCTGGGGTGGCTCCGCTCCGAGCTCGGCGTGGACCTGGGGCTGAAGCCCGAGCTCATTCCGCCATGGGTAATCCTGCTGGCGGCGTGCAGCGGGCTGCTGCTGATGGTCGCCCTGTGGGCCTCGCTCTGTCGGACTGTTTTCAGAAGGCGTCCCGCTGCGAGCCCCCTGGACGACGGACTCGAGGGGAAACGCGGAGCCGCCAAGCCCCTGAAAGCAGAGGAGCCGAAGAAAAAGAAGAAGAAGGCAGAGAAGGTGGGTGACTGGCTGTTAGCGGGGCTAGTTGACAGGCTAGCGCCGCGGTGACAGATGCTGCCAATGTGGCGGCTAACGGGGGCTAGCCTCTGTTAGCCGGGGAGGGACTGGGCTCAATGTCGGAGCGTTTAGTTTTCCACCGAAAGGCAATCGGGATTTTTTATTTTTTTACTTTTACGGCATTCTTTCTGATCTCACTCCCGATCTTTTCCACGTTCCCAGAAAGCGCAGCCGAACGGGAGAGCCGTCGCTGAAGCGCAGGAGGGAGGCACGGCGTGCGAGGACAGAGTGCCACATCAGCAGGCAGCGCCGGCGCAGGGCACGACCGACAAGCTCGCTGAGGTAATTCTGAATGGGCCTGATCTCTCTGCCCGATCACACAGCCGCTCATCTCTGGTGCCTCTTCACAGAAACCCCAAAGAGAAGTGAAATATGCTCCTTATGAACATTTACAGATTCACAGCCGGGGCTTTTCTGTGCTCTTCACAACAACATCCCTCTTTGACAGCCCCTCTGTTCCCCTTATGGTAAACTGTGCAATCTAACCCTGTTCATGTTGCACCTCTGCAGACGAAGAAGTCCAAAAAGAAGGCCAAGGCGGCTGCGAAGGAGACCAAGGCGGCCTCTGGAGATGGCAAAGAGCCCGAAGAAGGTGAAGCAGCTCAAGTTAACCGGCGACCAATGGGTGCCCTCTGTAGGATTTGGTTTGCTTTCACCTTTTTTTTAAAAAAATGACAATCCTTCAGCTGGTTGCCAGCAGGTCTGAACCGCGGTGTCCGTCTACATCCTAGTGGCTTCCCTTTTAATAGAAAGTGGTGTGTGTGTGTGTGTTTCAGGCACGTGGGAGACCAAGGTTAGCAACAAGGAGAAACGTGAGCAGCGCAAGAAAGATAAGAACTCCAGCGACGGCTCGGCCAGCCCTAGAGGAGGGGAGACACCTGTGAACGCCCCCCCGGAGCAGCCCAAGGCCCCCGCGGCCCCGCCCGCGCCTGCCGGCCAGAAGAAGAAGAAAGGTTACTTTTCAGATGGCTTTTTATTTTTATTTAAGATCTCCCTGCGTACACTTGGCATAATCAAACCCTAAGTGTAGCCTTAGAAGGGTGGTACTTTTTTCTTTCTGTTGTTGTTATTGCTTCTCCCCGGTCTCTTGTTGATGAGGCGTACTAAAAATATAAGCACCGTGGGAATTAAGTCTTCCCAGAGCTTTCCCTGAAGTATGTTTGCCTTCCGTCTGTGAAAACAGCCCCTCGCGGCATTTATTGACCTTCTTCTTTCCTGTATTCTCAGGAGAATCTGGCAAAGTGAAGGCGGAGAAGGCCGAAGCTGTTGTCTCTCAAGGTAACTGCCAGCCGGATCGCCTCAGGTCGACCTCCTATCGATCCGTCAGCGAGGCCGGCGGTGCCGTGGTGTAGGAGCGTACGCAGCGTGTCATCTGTTCGCCCTCTTATTTTGAAATGTCTTGTTTTTTTTCTTTCCCTTCGCTGTTAGCTAACAGCATCGTGGTGCCAGAGGCGGCGGCTCCGGCTGACGTGGCAGCCAAGGTTGCGCCGCAGAGCGCCGCTCCAAAGACGAGCTCCTGGACGACCCCGAGGCCGCCGGCTTCGCTCTGGAGACCAGCCGTTGATGGTAACGGCGTGTTTGTTTGTTTTTTAGTTATTCCTTTGTCTGGATATGTACGAGACTAAGACCTGTGATCACAATGAAATGCTAAATGGTGTAAGTCGTGTTTCAAATGGAGACGGGAAACACTTCTTTTGAGGTTTCCTGTGCTAGACCAAACCAAAAAGTGAAATGTTGCATTTTGTTTAACGTTTGTAGAAATATCTGGAAGGTTTCATAGACCTTTGTGTTCCGTTGCCCTCCTCCTTCGTCTGGAGAAATCCAACCATCAGCCCTCAGAAGGCACCTAGCGGGTAAACGGGCGTAGGGTGACTCCCTAGGGCGTAGGGAAAACAACTTTTTATCACCTTTTTCCCCCCCAGACGGTTGTAAATACTCTGGAACACCACTTTTCTCCTACTTCTCAATTATGTGTTGTCTTCTGAGAAAGCACAGAGTGGTTTCCAGCTCCCTATGCTCCCCTTCACTGCCCGTCATGGATAGAAGCGCCCGCCAGGGTCATTGTCCTGGAATCAACTCCCAAAGCGGGGAGTTGTGAGTCTGCGCTGGAGCAGCCTCCCTGGGGGGCTGGCGTTAGCTGAAAGTTGACCCGTACGGTCCAGCAAAAGATAAAACGCTCGGCTCAGATGTTGTTTGGACCAATGGGTGACCGTGTTGCGCTGCAGTGTTACTAGATGTGTGAAACGTGTGTGTTTCAGAGTCATGGGCTGCGCCAGTACCCTCAGCAGATCTCAATCTGGTGCCTCTAACCGGACTTGGAGTTGCTCGTAAGTTTTGGTTGCTTTTTTTTTTTTTTTTTTTTTTGTTAATTAACGGGACTCACCACTAGATGGCACAGTCCTCCAAGGCATATTTAGCTCCACTCATCTGAGCGACTGGTTGTGTTTGTAGAGGCCCAACCAGTGAGCGACCTGTCCTGGCTCAGTCAGCCCAGAGTGGACGATGAGTGGTCTGGACTCAGTATGCAGTACTTTTTTTTTTAAAGCGTCTCTGTTGAACTAGTGTAGCATCCTGGTTCTCATGCAGCTGCTCAACGTCTGTGTTTTCCAGATGGCGGTTCCGCCGACCCCAGCTCCGACTGGAACGCCCCCTCTGAAGCCTGGGGCAACTATGAGGAGCCCACCCCTGAGCCTCCTCCGGCTCAGGAGCTGCCCCGCCCCGAGGCAGCCAAGGTTAATCTGATTGGAGCAGCTGTAAGTCCAACCAGGCTTCTTATTAGCGTTTTCATGATGGAGGTTAACTGTAAGTAGTGAATTATCAACCATTTCACGTTTCTGCCCTGTTGAAAATGTATGTTTTTGGGGTTTTATGTGATTAAACAAACACAATATGATAATGAAGAGGATGGAGAATGATACCTGGGTTTTTAATATATATATTTTTATATATAAAGACCTGAAAAGTGCAATGGGCGGTTGTGTTCAGCCTCCTTTGCTCTGATAAGCCTAGAGTAAATTTGCCATCGTAGTAATACACCTGAAATAAAGTAGTCAAGTTTAAAGCATTGTCACTCCACACTTTTCAGATTTTTAGCTGGAAAAACATTTATTATTTTCCACTACTGTTTTTATTGGTCTGTCAGAAACACATGCGCCATTAAAAATTTTCAATATTAGAAAAGGTTCCCGTACCTTCGTATGTATACTTTTCATAGCGTTGGCTTTGCTTATATGCTTGCATTTAGTACAAGTTTGTATTAAATGTCCTCTTTTGCTTCTCGTTTGTCCCTTTCATGGTTCACAGGAGGAAAATGAAGACGACATGAAGGACATGGCTGACTCCACTGCTGATGGAGCCGCTAAAACTAAAAAGAAGAAAAAGAAGAAGAAGAAAACCCCGGAGGAGGGAGGGTCACCTGGCCAGGTGAGGATGGGAACCCAGCACTAAGGGCGGCTGAGTTTTCTTTTTTGGAGATTAACGAAGCTTTAGGGTCATTTCAGCTGCAACCATGAAAATAACTAAACGGTCATTGAGCTCCTTTCTGCTTGAATTCCTACCGTTCCCAACTAGTTTTAATCCCCCCCCTCCGTCTGTGTTCTGTGAAGGTGGAGGAACCGGAGAAGGAGGCGGCACCTGCCCCTTCAGCGAAGAAGCAGCCACCTGCTCAGGAGAACGCTGCTGCCGTCCAGCCCGTCAAAGCAGCTCCTGCGGAGGTCAGTGGGGCCAAGGGGCAGGAGGAAACCCAGGGTCCGCTAGGCCGTATTCATGGTCCAGTAGGGCTGGACGATAATTCAATAACAATATATATCGATCGATAGACGTGTGGCGCGATAGAAAAAAATAGGGACGATAAAAATTCGATAGAGAGTTTTCCTTCCTTCCTTTCATCCTATCATATTAGTTGATGCTACAGTCACTACTTCCTCTCGACCAATCGTAATCGCGGACCCAGGCACGCCGTCACAAAGCGGCGTGCCACTCTTGATCCGTGATATAAAGTTCCGGGACGCAAGTTTTTCTCTAACAGCGCTCCCTAAATTGTGCAACTAACGCAGAATCAGTGCAAAATGAGCTGCAGTCTGCGTCCTTACACACCACAACCTCGGACCTCAGTCCTGCGTCAGCCTCTCAATTATGAAACCTGAGGAGAAACTAGTGTACTATACCCACCTAAATAGGCTATTTTATTTATTTATTTGGTATATTTATTTTGGTCATTTTACTGCTCACTTTAGTTTATTCTTTGTCATTATTTAATAACATAACTCGGGTCTCTTAAGTTATTTTTCTTTAAAAAAAAATCTGTTATGGTTAAAAAAGTTGGTTAAATAAAGATTTAATTGGAATTTTTTTTTTAATTAAAATTAAATCATTTAGCAATATCATAAAATGTCCAGGCAGAGCTGCTCATAAAATATGGTTTTAAATATTTTCAATAATTATCAATCAATATGCATTTTATTTATTTATTTATTTTTTTATCAATAAGCTTTTTTTCTAATCGTCCAGTCCTATGGTCCAGTCCTGCCTAAGCCTCTCTGGGTTGTACCAAAGAGTTGTAGCGTTTCTCTGACTCCATCTAAACACAGAAGTTGCTTTGGAGCCTAATCTCACTCTTATGTTGTATTAGTTTTCCTCCCAGTCATCCAGCTGTGAAGGACAGAGGTAGTAAACTCAAATGTGCTGGGATCCAAAGTCCGATCCTACTTCTTTTGGAGCCAGTCTCTCCATCGTGCTAGAGATGGTCGATCTAGATCAGTCAGAGGAGCCCTGGTGCTAATGTGTGTGCTCCATATGCACCGCGTCACCTTATGTTGCCAATTTCCAGTCAGATCTTTGACCTGCTGATACAGACTTAAGCTGATTACGATTCCTGTATAAGAACTTTAATTTATGACAAAATAAGTTAAACGGGATTAGCTTTCCCCGACCACCCTAGCAATCACAAGCAGATTATTTGGTGCCCATTTACTGTGTTCTCCATCTTTTCTCCTACAAAGATGTGAACATTTTTCTCTTCCTTCTCTGAGCAGGCGAGAGGAGACCGACCAGTGAAGGACTCGATATCCCAGAAACCCCCTGTCACACAAGTGCCACAGAAGCCGACTGAAGGAGAGCCCGCTGCCAAGCAGAACAACCTTCCTGCTCCAACACAGCAAAGTAAGACCATGGCCGCTATTTGGGTGAAAACCTGTTTTTGCTTATCCCTGCAGGATAGTCACACCTCTTCTTCTATATAAAAATCTTAAACCGGGTTAACCGATCGTCAGTGTAGTCAACCAAAAAGCTTTCGGCAAAATAGAACCTTGTAAATTAGGCTAATTTAGGGTCATTTGGTCAAGACAGAGTACAATCAAACACCTTTTGAAAGAACACGTTCGTTTAAATCTGCAAATAAAGCGAGAAAAACGACAATACAAAGAACAATAGAAAATAACTTTGATTGGGTGCCTGATGTGAGGTATTCTTTGCCCTGTTTCCACAGAAAAAACCGAGGAGAGCCAAGTGCCCAAAGCAGCGAAGAAGAAGAAGGCAAGGAGAGAGACATGAGACACCCCCGTATGCAAGAGACTTCATATCCTGTTTATGCAACCCTCCCCCCCCCCTCTTCCTTTGACTGGGATTTGGAACGACGGTTGCTGTTGATGGACTTTACCAGAATAATAAAAAAAAAGAAATGTCTGAAAATGAAACGGCTTTTTCTACACATGGTGTGTGCCAGTTGATGGGTCCTTGAAAACTGAAATGTAATGCAGTGCAATCTAATGTGATGAGGTGTTAATGATTTCTGCGTTTGATCTTCTGATAATGTCCTCTAATTCCACTGAATCAAATAACTGAAGGAGCTGTACTGTAGTCCTTAGACCTGTAGAAAAATACTGCTAAAGTTTAGAAATTTGTGGTGGTGGTGGCGGTGGATGGCGACTGGTGTTTACTGTGTAGAGAATAACGCTGGTGCAGCGCTGGGCCCAAAGGATGAACTGGCCTCCTTTTAACTCGCTCTGATGTTGAACTCAGACTAACCGTTGGAGCTCTACAAGCTGTAAACTATTGTGATTTAAACGAGCCTCGTCCGGCACCCAAAAGGGACTCACGTAGGCTCTCTTTATTCTTTGTGTTTTTCTTTTTCTTCTGTGATTCTACAAAAAGAAAAAAAAAATGCCATCACCTCTGCCCGTCCTTTTCGTCTCGTCTGTTTGGCTGCTCTGTGTCTCTCGCTGTTTTTCAGCCGCAGCCTCCTGGGAGCCTCTGATGTCGCCGCTGTCGTCATCATCGGCCTCTCTCGTTTCTTCGTTTTCCACCTCTGCTTGATTCAGAAGTCCTCAGAATCTTTTTGTAAAACCTGTTTGTAATAAAAGAAAAGCTAAAGCCATATGTAAAAAGACTAAATAAAGGCCAGTTTTTCTATCTGGGGTCTGATTCCTTACTGATAAATATATGTTGCAACTTGGCTCTACGGCTGTACTCAAAATCCCTGTAGCTTTTTATTTCACCTGCAATATTTGTTCCAAATCAAAATATGAAAAGTCAGGAAAAGGGAATATCTGGCTGTTCCAGAAAATATCACCATTTTCCGTTACAAACGCCCAACTTTTACAGTATAAACTGGATAATGCAGTGCTTCCTGAGCTACTAATTAAAAGCGTAACCTCTGAGGAGCATGGAGTTGTCGCGGATCTGTTTAAACAATGTGCAAAACAGCAGCGGCAACACCTGCTGCCAGCGTCCTTAGATAAGGGCCCCAGTTTGACACTGAAGTTACATTTAATAATACAACTAGAATCGGCTGCATGCATGTCATCAGTCTTGGATCTGCTGGTTTTCTAATAACTCTTCCAAACCTGTCGGGTATTTACCTAGTCTGGTGTAACTTGGATTGAACTGGTTAGAATGTTTTAATAAAAAAAAATAAAAAAAAACTTTAATGGCAAAACTCGCGGCTTTATATGAAGAAAATAACAGGTTAAAATTTGGAATTTAATCCGCTGGGCCACTTTCTCGAAATCACGCGTTACATCATGGGATTTGAGTCCATCTCCTCTCGGGTGTTTATCACCGGCAGGAGCGAGCGCGACCTTGCAGTCTCCTCTAGACAGCGCACATTAACAGGTAGTTCACCGGAAGTAGCGCTTCAACATAAGTTTTTGCGAAGGTCGTTAACAGATGAAGGCTTCAAACTGCTTAGGTTCTCCTGTAGCTAGTCTTTGCCGTTAATTTTAGCATAAAAATTATTCTGTTAGGCACAATAAATGATGGGTAAAAGAAAAAGGTCTGACAGTATCTGAGGGCTACAATCAGATAAGGTATGTTGGTAAATAATTATAGTATCTACATTTACAGTCCTCATAATGTGGAACATAGATTTGTAAATGCAAATGCAGATTGGTAATATTGCGTTAAGTGCCTGACTCAAGGCACATTGACGTGCCCAGAGAGGAGCATGTCCCAAATGTACCTATGACTTTCTAAGAGCACAATGACCACACTTCCCAGTAATCCTTGGGAAAAATTTATAATTTTGCTTAATCTAATATTTAACTGAATAAGTTAGTTTAATTTAGCTAAGTATTTCATCAGGTATTGTCACATTTAACATTTTTCTTGTTATGATATAGTCTAAGTCTCACAAAATATGGCTGTTAATTGTAAAGTATGGAACTAAGGCCCATACGCCTGCCTTTAGTTTTACTATAGTTATATTACATTTGCTTGGTAAATTCGAATGAAGATTCAGAGCTAATAAGCTCCAACATCCATAAATAACGAGTAGTTTAATTATTTTTTAGTAAAAAAACATCCCTCCCAAAAAATATATATATATGGATTTCCGCCGTGTTGGATTTTGAGATTGGTCAGAAACGTAATTTCTCGCACAATCAAGTATGATGACCTAGGGTCCTTTATGTTAATATTCCTAATTCAACATAAGAAATTTTCTGCTTCTTAATGAAGTTGACAACTATTCCTTTAACTGATAGTGGGAAGAAATCACACTTAACTGAAGGGAGTCTAAGTGCTGGTGCTGAAACACAATTTATAAATGTTTTTCCAGATGCTGGTGCTTAAAAAAAAGTCTTTCTCCACTAAAGTTGTATTTATACAATTTAAAACACTCACGATTCGAATTGCGCTTTCTGCCGCAACGCGAAATCGAGCTTTTAATTTGAAATCGGCATTTCGCGCTTCCGCCTCAGACGTTCGGGCAGCTTGACGCAGCTGCGCTTTAATCCTCTCAGAGGCGATCAGTAAACAGCGGACAGACGCTGCAGCGGGTGGCTCTCCGTCTCGTCGTTTCTCGGACCAGACTCGGCGCTCAGCGGACGTGCATCGGGAACATCGTGGGGACCCGCGGGTAATGTGGACAGACAAGAAGATGACGTCCCCGTGGGACCCTGGTACTCCACAAGCTGCTGCCTGTGCTTCCATGTGCGCACAGGAACCATCATCCTGGGGGTCTGGTACATGGTGAGCATCTGCCCTGTCACCCGTTGCTTCCCATGTAGACCAATTATGAAACGAGCGCATCAGAGGGAGCACCATATGGCCTCAGTGAGGACGTCAGGT